>NC_133666.1:160908134-161187582 GCF_037893015.1 Macrotis lagotis | reverse complement strand
CCATGGTCCCAAGGAATACAGAGTTGAGCAATTTAGTCCCTCCCAGTTTGTATCCAGTAATCTGATTTGGAGGGTAGAATAGCAGTAGCATGGTAGAAAAATGTGGTTTAAATAATCAATATATGCTATTTCAGGCTATTAACTATATATCAAAAGGATAACTTAAAATATATATGTATTGTCATTTTCTAAATCAATCTGTTTCTATGTGTGAAATGATTCAGATGTAAATGATATATGATTTGATGTTATAAGATTATATTTTAAAAATTGTCCCACAATGGTTTGGAGGAAAACAATTTTGTGTATTGAAACCTAGCTCAAAGTCCATAAACAAAAGCCAATGAAACTTTCGAGCATATGCCATGGGAAGATTGTCAAAGATAGAACCTGTGTGTGGGCTGATTGAAGTTGTAATCTTCCTCAGCATTTGATGAATGCTCTGGAAAAAGAAGGAAAAAAAGATATTATTGGAATACAAAAATGATAATGAATTGTGTTTCTGAGATAAAAACAAAGGAATATATATATATATGTATATATATATATATATATATATATATAAAGAGACTGAATACAAATAGAAATAAGCATATGTAATTAATCTTGCAAAAAATGCAAACTGAATATGCCAAGGAGCTAAGTACAATGAACAGACTAGAAATACATTTACATGTATATTTGATAACAAATTTAAAGAGAGCTAGTGACCAGAAAAAGGTTTTTATTATTTTAATAAAGAATGTTTTAATAAAACTGTGAAATATAAATTTTTTGAAGATGAGGAGTTGGAATACTCCCTGCTCTTCATTGTCCACTTCTAGGTTCTTCTACCAAAATCACTCAGTAACAACTTCTCATTCAATCCATATATATCAAACAATAAAAATACGGATTGTTGTTTGCCAACCTTCAAGACTCTCCCCTTCCTTCCTCAATGAATTTCAGTCCCTGATTCACAGAATTTCTATCCTCCTCAACTGTTATCCTCTATCTTGGGTATTTTAATTTGCATATGACTGCCTCTCAAACATTTTAATGTCTAAATTCCTCAATTTACTTATTTCCTATAGTCTACTTCTCTATTTACCTTAGGTACACACAGAGATGATCAGATCCTTGACCTAGTTACTACCCAGGAAAGCATGATTTCAACATTTATCAACAGAAATTTCCTTATCTGATACATCTATTTAATATTTAATTACTCTACCCTTGACAATCCAAACCCTAATCTTCATATAGACTGGGAGCTCCAATCCATCAATCTCTCAGTTCTTAATCAGACTTGCAATGGCTATACTCTCATTTCTTTCCTGTTTTGGCCCCTAGATTAAGCAATATAACTCAACACTATCCTCTTCTTTTGAGTGCCAAGTCCCATTATTGTATCTCCAATTTGCTCTGTGAGACCTCAACTTTGAATGACTCCCATACACAAGTTGTAAAAACAAATGAAGAAACAATGCTGACTGGATAAGTACACATTAATGTTATACAGCATCAACCAAATCCTCACCACTGCAAGGCAATCTTATTACACCAGGCTACTTAACTCATTATGCTACTGAACTCCCCCCCCCTTTTAAATATTTTCTGTTAGGTTTTTTTTTTTGTTGTTGTTGTTGCAAGGCAAATGGGGTTAAGTGGCTTGCCCAAGGCCACACAGCTAGGTAATTATTAAGTGTCTGAGACCGGATTTGAACCCAGGTACTCCTGACTCCAAGGCCGGTGCTTTATCCACTATGCCACCTAGCTGCCCCTTGGCTTTTAAACATTTTCCAGACTTTCTCAAATATTCCATTGCTCCCACTTTTACCTTCACCCTCTCATCTGAGAATCTTGCTTCTTATGTTACTGAAAAATAATGTATGTCATTCATTGACATCTTCCTCTTTACTCCTCTTTGACTCATTGCACCCAGATGCTTTCTGTCCCTGTCTCCAGCTTTGTGCCTGTCTCACATTGTGATGTCATTTTTTCTCTGCAAAGTATTCTCTTCTCCATATCTAAGTTATCACATTCCATCTTGACTTGTCTCTTCTACCATTTTCATTCTATTACTTATCTTCTAGTTTTCCTTAGCTACTGTGGATTTCTTGCTGTTTATGATAAAGCACATGTCTCTTCTATTCTGTGATCAAGTACATGTCTCTTCTACTCATAAATCTTACTTGAAACAATCATTCTTACTTACTTTTTCCCACATCTGTCTTTCCATTTGTGGCTAAAATCATTTGATTCATATTTTAAGACTCTGTTAATGGGATTATACAACAAAGAATCCACTAATAAGAAAAAAAAATTTGTTGAATACAAAATTTTAACAGCAAAAGTTTTTATAATAATAAAAATTGGAAATAAAGTAGATGTCCAACAATTAAATAGCTAAACATGGTATATAAATTTAGCCATTAAGGCATGTGAAAATAATGGAATATTGTTATTTTATAATAAATAATGCATATGATCAATATTGAGAAACATGAAAAAATCAGTATGAATTTATGCAAAGTGAAGTCAAGAAAATATGTACAATTATCACAATAGTAAAAATGAAATGAATAATACAGCAATGAAATCTAAGTTAACTGTAACAAAATTATGAATATCAAACAAAACTTGAATGAAGAGATATGAGAAGGCACCACCTATCTACTCCTCCATGGGGTGGATGATTCACAGGTTTTCCAAGTTATACAAGTTTATACACTTCTCAATGTATCAGTCAGGTAGGCAAACTTATTTTCTTTTTTTATTGACGTTTGATTTTTCTGAATCAACATTCATCCATAGGCCTATGTATATTTTTGAATTAAAATTTTCTTCCACCCTCCCTTCCCAACCCCCTGCCATTAGTGGTAAGCAATCAGGTAAATATTGTACCTGTGTCTTTGTGTTAAGTATGTTTACAGATTAGTCATTTTCAGTAAGAGAAATTAGGTTTAAGGGAAAGAAATACATAAGAGATTTTTTTAAAAGTGAATGTAGTATTCATCACATTCTGAAGATATTTTTTGTGTTTTGTTTTTCTTCCTCTGGATGGGGATGGAATTGCTCACAGCCGATCTCCTAAGGTTGTCCTAATCTCTGAACTGCTGAGAGCAGCTGCATCCATAAGGGCTGATCATCTCACAATGTTGTAGTTAATGTATACATTGTTCTCTTGGTTCTGCTCCCTTCACTCACAATTTTTTTTTCTTTAAAAATTCTATTTATTGAGAGATGGAATGAAGATGGTAGAAAAAAGACATTGACAAACATGAACCTTCTCCTAGATCCCTCTGAACAACTTGAAATAATGCCATAGAAAAATCCCTAGAATAGCAGAATCAACAAAAGCCTGGGGGGGGGGGGGTAAAATAATATTCCATTCAAAGACAATGCAGAACTTGGGCAGTAAAGGTCTGTCTATCACTCTGGGCTGAAAGTGAAACACAGTACAGCAAAGATTGCCACAGCAAAAAGTCAGACCCAGAAAATCAGAAATGTATCTTGGGAGATACTGAGTCAACAAGCATCCCTTTTGGTAATACTGAAGCAGGAATTTATACTGTTGCCTAAACTCAAATATGGATCACCCTGCTAGTATCAATCCCATAGTGAGAAGGATCTCTAGCATAACAGAGTTTGTAGCCACAGTGGAGCAGGGATCCTCCTCACAATTCCAGGACAGAATGGTGTATTTGTGGTCACTCAAAAACTAGAATCAGGCTAGGAGAGTAGTAAATACAATTCTCTGTAGATCATACCACTTTGGGAGAACTGAAAATTTACAGTTCCATAGAAATATCTCTGTAAACTGCAGCATAAATACCCAGAAGCTTGGGGCAGTGTACCATCATATCTGGAATCAGAACCCTACTCTAAAGAGTTCAAAGTTAATAAATAACCTGGGGAAAAATGAGCAAACAATATAGAATTCTGAACATAGAAAATAACTCTGGTGAAAAAGTACACTAAGACATGCTCTCAGAAGAAAATAACATAGTCAAAGCTCCTGTACCAAAAAGCTCCAAGAAAAATATGAATAGGTCCCAGGTCAGAGAAGAGTTAAAAATATTGTGAAAATCAAATAAGAGGTAGAGGAAAAATTGGTTTGATGATTTCTTCTTTCTCTAATTTATTCATGTAAGCATTTAAAGATCTAATATATCCCCTGACAACTGCCTTGACAGTATCCCATACGTTTTGGTATGTTGGCTTATTATAGTCATTATCTAGGAAGAAATCATTAATTCTTTCTAATATTTGTTGTTAGATCCATTCATTCTTTGAAATGAGGTTATTTAGTTTCAAATTACTTTTAGGTCTATCTCTCCCTGGCACATTACTGAATGTGATTTTTATTGCATTATGATCTGAGAAAGATGTATTCACTATTTCTGCCTTTCTGCATTTAAATATTAGGTTTTCTATCCCCTAGTACACAGTCAATTTATGTGTAAATGGCATGTACTTCACATAAAAAAATATATTCCTTTCTATCCCCATTCAATTTCCTCCAAAAGTCTGTCATGTCTAGGTTTTCTAATAATCTATTTACCTCCTTACCTTCCTTATCGTTGATTTTATGGTAGATTTACCTAAATCTGAGAGTGGGAGGTTGAGGTCTCCCAACCAGTAGAGTTTTACTGTCAATGTATTTCTATCACTCATTCAGCTTTTCCTCAAAGAATTTGGTGCATATATATATATTTAGTATTGAAATGGCTTCATTGGTGACTGCTACCATGTGGTGTGTATATATATATATATATATATATATATATATGTATATACATATATATTTAGTATTGAAATTTGTTCATTGTCAGTGGTACCTTCGAGGAGGATAGAGTTTTCTTTCTTATTTCTTTTAATGAGATTAATTTTTGCAGCTACTTTGTCTGAGATGAGGATTGCTACCTCTGCTTTTCACACTTCTGCTGAAGCACAATATATTTTGCTCTGACTTTTTACCTTTATTCTCTATGCATCTCTCTGCTTCAGGTGAGTTTCTTGTAAACAGTATATTATAGAATTCTGGTTTTTAATGCACTCTTCTATTTGATTATGTTTTATGGGAGAGTTCATTCCATTCACATTCAAAGTTATAATTACTAATTTTTTATTGCCCTCTAAGCTATCTTCCCTCTATTTGTATTTTTCCCTTTTTTCATGTTATCCATATTCCCCAGTATTTTGTTTCTGAATATTACCACCTTCAGTGTTTTCCCCCTTCTATTCAGTCCCCCTTCCCTGTATTTCACTTTTCCATTTTCCCCTTCTTCTTTCCCTTGCTTTTGCTAGTTCCTCTTTTCCTCCCCTGTTTCCTCTTTTAATATTGAAAGTTAAGGTTAATTTCTTAACTTAATTGAGTGTGTGTATGTTAACTTTAAGCTAAATCCAATGAGAGTAAGATTCAGGTGGTACTTACCTTCTCCCTTCTTCTCCTCTATTGCAATAGGTCCTTTGTACCACTTTATGTAATATGATTTACCCCATTCAGTATCCTCCATCCTCCCATCTCTTTACTTCCCCCCTTTTAAGGAGATGCTCTTTTTAAACCATTTTGTCAGAGTCATGGATATGTCATGAGTGTCCATTACTTCTGGCTAAGTATATTCTTTCTAATAAAGTTACAATTCTTGAGCATTATAAGAATCTTTCTCAGGGTTACCTAGGTGGCGCAGTGGATACAGCACTGGCCCTGGAGTCAGGAGTACCTGAGTTGAAATCTAGCCTCAGACACTTAATAATTACCTAGCTGTGTGGCCTTGGCCAAGCCACTTAACCCCTTTGCTTTGCAAAAAAAAATAACAAACAAACTAACTAAAAAAAAAAAAAGAATCTTTGTCCCAGGTGGGGATTCAGCCAGTTTCATCTTATTGGATAGCATTGATTTTTTTTCTTTATTTCCCCCTTTTTTTTGACCTTTGCATGTGTCTATTGAGTCTTCTGTTTGAAGTTAAAATTTTCTATTTAGATCTGGTCTTTCCATCAGGAAAAGTTGAATATTTCCTATTTTGTTAAATGTCTATCCTTTCCCCTGGTAGAGAAGACTCAGTTTTGTTGGACAGCAATTTCTTGGTTGCATTCCAAGTTCCCTTGCTCTTTGAAATATAAAATTCCAGACCCTTCCATCCCTTAATGTTGCTGCAGCCAGGTCCTGTGTAATCCATACTGTGGCTCATTGGTATCTAAATTTTTTTCTTTCTGGCTGTTTTCAGGAATTTCTATTTTTTTATATGATAGTTCTTGAAATTGGCCACAATATTTCTTGGTGTTTTAATTTTGGGGTCCTTTTCAGAAGGGATCAATGCCCTCTGCTTCCATGATATCAGGGCAATTTTCCATCACTAAATCCTGTAATATTGAGACTAAACTTATTGTCTCCTCAATGTTTTCAGGAAGCCCAATAATTGTTAAGTTGTCTTTTCTGGATCTATTCTTGATGTCTGTGGTTTTACTGATCAGGTATTTTACATTTTCCTCTCTTTTTTGATTTTTTGGTTTTGTTTAATGGGTTATTGTTGTCTTATGAAGCCATTAGTTTCCACAGAATCCATTCTTGTTTTTTTTAGGTTTTTGCAAGGCAAATGGGGTTAAGTGGCTTGCCCAAGGCCACACAGCTGGGTAATTATTAAGTGTCTGAGACCAGATTTGAACCCAGGTACTCCTGACTTCAAGGCCGGTGCTTTATCCACTACGCCACCTAGCCACCCCTCCTTTCTTTTTTTAATAGAATAATTATCTTCATTTACCATTTGCAACTCCTTTTCTAATTGCTCAATTCTTTTTTTGAAAGGGTTTTCCATTTCTCCAAATTAAGATTTGAGAGAATTATTTTCTTTTTTGCATTTGCCCAACTGAGGTTTTGAAAGAATTATCTACTTTTTGCATTTGTACAATTGTATTTTACAAGGATTTGTTTTCTTGTTGCAAAGTGTTAATTTTCTCTTGAATTTCTTTTCTCAATTTTTCCAATTGATTTTTAAATTCCTTCCTGATTTCTTCAAGTAAGTCTTTCTGGGCTGGAGACCAAATCATATTCTTCCCAGAACTTCTACATCTCTGTAATTAGGGACTTTGCATTCCAGGTAGTTTTCTATGAACCCCTCTTTCTGTTGGCTTTTCTTCATTTTTTTAAGATCTTGTATTGGGGGAATGTACTGATTCACAGAGGTTTGGTATTGAGATTCCTAGAGGCTTTGTTCACTGACTTTAGTAACTCCAAGTGGGCTGGTCCATATTTGGTGCTGGTTGATTTCTCTGGAGTATCTGTGACCCTGATTTAAGGCTCTTTCCCTAGGCCTGGTGGGGGTGGGGGAAGTAGCAGAGAATGAATTATTCTTGAAAAATATGGGCTGCACCCTGGGGTGAGAATGTTAATTTCTCTATTCAAATGAGGGAGTTCTGCTGCCCTGATCTAATCCTGGGATTGGGGAGGTGGGAGGGCTGTAAACATAGTTGCAGAACTTCTCACACTTCTGGGAAGAAGGCTCAAGTGAAATGAAAATATGGAGTCCATTGTCCCCCTGATCAGTAGAGCTCAGCAGTTAAATGCCCAGACTTACTCTGCAGCAATCAGTTCTAGAGCTCACCCACCAGCCTTGCTGGAACTCTCCAGACTACTGCTCCCACAGCCAAAGCCTTTATGACTGATCTTAGGTTAGTCCCAAGCCTCACCCTGCCACCCTTGGGCTGGCTTTCTGTATTCTGCCCCTGGCTCACCCAGGATCACTGGAGACATGGAGACAGACATTGTTGGTAAATGTTCTCCTAGCTTCTTTTTCTGGGTTTTGTTGATTGAATTTCTGTTAAGATGTTTATTTCCTATTATTTCTGAGGGAAAACCAAGAAACTTTAGCACAGTGCCTGGTTTATTTCTGGTATCTTCTAGAGGAAAAATTGGAAAGAAAAATGAGAGTGATATGATACATGAAAATCATGAAAAATGATAACATGAAAAACAGCATGATAAAGGAGACTAAAAAATACTGATAAAAATAATACCTTAAAAACAGACTAGTCTAAATGGTAAACAAAGTCCAAAAAGTCAGTGATGAGAAGATTAACTTAAAAAGCAAACTGACCAAAATGAAATTATTTTTCTTTATAAAATATTCTTAAAAATTAGTATTGAACAAAAAAAGAAAGCAGTAACTTTATGAGAAATCAAGTCAAAATAAAATAAAAATATGAAATACAAGAAAAACAGTATGAAATATCTCATAGAAAAAAGTGACCTAGAAAATAGATCTGGGAGAAATTATTTAACAAATTATTGAACTGCTCAAAACCCATGATCAAAAAATAAAAGCATCTATTCATTATCTTTCATGAAATTATCAAAGAAAACCCCTCACATTCTAGAACCAAAGGATAAATTAGAAATTGAAAGAATCCAATCATCACTTCCTGAAAGAGATACTTAAATGAAAACTCCCAGGGATGTCATAATCAAATTCCAGAATTCTCAGGTCAAGCTATTATTGCAAGCAACCTGATAGAAATAATTCAAGTATCATGGAACACAGCTAGGGTAACTCAAAATTAAGTAGTGTCTACCTTATATAGACAAAAAAACTTGGAATATGATATTTCATAGAGTAAAGAATTTAATATTACAGTCAAAAATCATCTACCCAGAAAAACTGAGTTCAATCAGGGGTGGGGGGAATGAAAATTCAATGAAATAGAGAACTTACAAGCATTTTAATAAAAAGATAAGAACTGAATTGAAAATTTGACTTTCAAATGTAAGTCTCAAGAAAGGCATGTAGGTATTCAGGAAAGGAAAATTATAAGGGAATTAATAAGATTAAACTGTTTACATTCCTGCAAGCAAGGATGATCTGGTAACACAAGAATTTTCTCCTTAGGAAAGTTAGAACTAGTACATTTAGAAAGGGGACATAGAAGTGATTTTTATATGAAAGGATGATACCTAAAATAATAATATAAGGAATGGGAGGAATGGGGAGAGAGGGAAAGGGAGAGGTAGAATGGGGGTAAATTATACTATGCACAGGAGACAAGGAACAAGACTTTTATAGTGGAGGGAAGGGGGGAAGTGAGGAGGAGTGAGTAAATATTTTTATCTGGAATTAGCTCAAAGAAACAATAGCATACACATTCAATTAAGTATAGATAGAGGAAATTAGAAGGTGAAAGGGATTAAAGAAGAGGGAGGCAATGGGAGACAGTCATAAGCAAACCCCTTTTGAGGAGGGCCAGAATGAAAGGAGAGAGAGAGAATAGAATAAATGTGGGATAGGGAAATAGGAGGGAAGGAAATACAATAAGAAATAATTATTTGACAAAATTTCAAAGCAATTTTCTCTGGTAAAAACCCATTTTCTCATACATATAGAAAACTGCATTAAATTTACAAAAATAAGAGCCATTCCTAAATTAAATGTTCAAAAGATATTAATAGATTTCAAGTGAAATAATCAAAGTTATCCATAGCCATATCACAATATGCTCTAACTCAGTATTGAATAGAAAGAAGCAAATGAATACAATTCTGAAGTACTATCTTATAAGTATTACATCAGCTAATAGAACAGAAAAGGAAAATGACAAATGTTGGACGGAATGTGGGGAAAATAAGATGTTACTACATTGTTGTTGGAGTTATGGACTAATTCATCCTCTCTACAGAGTAATTTGGAACCATGTCCCAAGGGCTATAATACCATAAATACTCTGATTTAGCAGTATCACTCCTAGATCTTTATCCTAAAAGAGAGAGAAATGAGAGAAAAAATGACATAGATAGATAGATAGACAGACAGATAGATAGACAGATAGATAGATGTATATGTGTATATACATATACACTATATAACATATATATGTATATATATAAAAAATAATGTACTCTGTTTCTTGTACTTTGTTATAAAAGAAGGCCAAAATGGCATCACCATATTTAAAACAAATTACAGTGTGTCCTACAGTGTGTGACTGACCTGACCAATATAAGTTCAGAATGCTCTCTGACAGTTTGGCAGAAAGAGTTCATATGAACACTTAGGATGGGTTCTTTAGACTTAATAATGTCCTTTTCTGATTTACTTTTTCCTTCCTCAATGATGAGAGTATTCCATGGTGGGTAGGCCTGTGCCAGTGTCTCCCATGCTGTACAATCATTTCTAAAGTTCTTCAGTGAGACCTTCAGTGTGTCCTGGTATCACTTCTGACCCCCTTGTGAGCACTTGCCTTGTGTAAGTTCTCCATAAAATAGGTTTTTTTCTTTGTTTTGTTTGTTTGTTTGTCAGACATCTGGCATTATACCAGTGTGTTCAGCCCATCACAGTTACACTGTAGTCATGTTGGAATGCTAGACAGTTTATGTGGATAATGGAGCTCAGTGGATGGTGACTTCTTCTACCAGGTAATATTCCAAAATTTCCTAAGACAATTTACTCTATAGTTATTTTAACTGGAATTTCTCTTTCTATCTCTTGCTCTTGGGTTTTGTTGTTTATATATTGAAATGCTGATGATTTGTGTAGGCTTATTCTATACCCTGGTACTTTATTGAATTTATTTATTATTTCAAGGAGTTTTTTAGATGATTTTGTCAGGTTCTCTAGGTATACCATCATATCATCTGCAAAGAGTGAAAGTTTTGCTTCCTCATTGACAATTCTGATTCATTTGTTTTCTTTTTTTTTCTCTTATTGCTAAAGCTTGCATTTCTAATTCTATATTGAATAGTAATGGTGATAATGGGAGGAAGACCTGATTTTATATACTCTTTTTTTTAAGTTTTTTGCAAAGCAATGGGGTTAAGTGGCTTGCCCAAGGCCACACAGCTAGGTAATAATATCAAGTGTCTGAGGCCGGATTTAAACTCAGGTACTCCTGACTTCAGGGATGGTGCTCTATCCACTGTGCCACTTAGTTGCCCCAAGACCTGATTTTAAATCCAGATTCAGACACTCAATAGTTGTGTGCCCCTGGGCAAGTCATATAATCTCTGCATATACCAATTTTCTTATCTTTAAAATGAAAATCATAGTAGTACCTTCCTCTCAATGTTGTTGTAAAGATAAAATGTGATAACATTTATAGAGCACTCTGCAAAACTTAAAGTACTTTACAAATTCTGGCACCATCAGTACCATTACTACTGCTACTTCTACTACTGCTGCTGCTGCTGCTGCTGCTACTTTTGCTGCTTTTGCTACTACTACAGTTTCTCCTAATACTACTTCTAATAAGAATCCACCTATTCAGATGCCTTATCATTTTTCAACCCATCCAATACTATAGACATCAATAAATGATATGTTTAAACATATATTCATTTGTCTCTCATTGAGGAAGCTAATTAAGAGAAGAATATGAAGGAAGAAATGTTTTAGGCTCCCACAAATAATTCTGTGTACAAGCACATATCCTGTAATGGGAGAGTTTAGTGAGTAAATTAAAGACTGCATTAAGATTAACAGTATTAGAAAATATTCAATGTTATATTTTAAATTAGGCATTTTAATAATATTTAAAAGAAAATATATGAAAAAAATTCTTTCTCCAGTCTCAAATCTGATAGTCATTCTTTGTTTTATTGGAACATTGTCTGTTCTTTAAAAAAAAGTTAAGTTGGGAGGTTTTGAATTTTCTTTTTAGAGTTGAAAGCAACTGCTCTTCCTAACCACTTTTTACCTACAAAACAAGTTGATAGCACATATAACACAGTGTGAATTATTTTTTTAAAAAGCTGCTTTATTTAGGAGTAGTTTTATGTTTTTCCCAAGGATAAAACCAAAAATTGAAATACAAAATATAAAGCAATTATATATAATTGCATGATTTTAACTTAGTCATCATAACAAATGTAGAAACAATAAACATTGCATTTTACTGCATATATTAACATATTCGAACTATATTTTAGCCATATATTAGTAATGATTAAACCCTTAATTATGAATAATAAGACTTTTGATGACTGATAAGGAACATTTACAGAAGTTTTTATATAGCATATTATAGGTGTTTCATACATAATCATTTAATAGAGTCAAAATACAGTAGTATACTTTGTGATTTATTCCCCCACCCCACTACGATTGATGATTTTAAAAATGAACTGTGTAGCAGTAAACTGATTCAAGTGAATGACAAAACTCACAGTGTTGGGAAGTCCTTTTCTTTTTTAAATGCTTTTCTTTTTAGAATGAAGTGAATTTTTTTATAAACCTCTTTCTCCAGATGCAAATTCGGAAACTCTAATGGCAAAAAATGGAAAGTGATTACATTCCCTGTTAGTAAATAGGAAACACATTAGCATCACTCTCAGTATCCTAGCCTGGCTCATATTTCATTGAAATTAAATATCTTTACTATGTTTCATTTTGTTTGGGATGAGAAAACATCAAAACATGTGCAAGATATGCCATCAGTCTCATGGGGTTATTGTACTGAGACCAAGAATTAGAGAAAGTGATTTGGTATAAAAGTAGAATAAATGAAACCAGAGCATGGGACCAAACCCAAGTACAGGAAAAAAATGATCCTTGATTAAGCTTTTGCCTTTGGTGTTGTGTTTAAATTCAGGGCAAAATCACTGAGCAAAACTGGGCAATGAGCCACTACCTCTTCCAAGTTGCTATGTGTAAAAAGATATTCATCAGATGACCTGGGTTCTTCTGTTTTCATTGATCCCCAGGCACTTCAAGTTTTGTTAGAACTAAAGTTGTGCCCCGGGAGACAAAAGCTGAGTATAGTGCTAGAGCTAGAACCTATAGCTAAGTGGCAGAACTGTGCCTAGCTTAAAAAACCAAAACTCATAAGACCAATGGTATCCATTCATTAAACATTTGTTAGAATTCTATTATGTGTTGTATATGTTACTAAATATTAGCTGTACAAAGACAAAAAATTATACTATTCTTGTCTTCAAAAGATTTAAAATTTTGTAGAGGCATAAGAAATTTACACAAATAACCTTGGAAAACTCAAGTACAAACTGATTTTTTTTTCCCTTTATCTTTTAAAAATTTCTAAAATATAATAAAAGCAAAGACATAGGAAAGAAATTCAGGTTACATTTTCATGTATAGATGGATAGAAAAAATAGGGTACATCTATAGTGTGGGTGATATTGAGAGTATTTTCCAACAACAAATTTTATAAAATGAACCTTATTGGATATGGCCAACGCCAAGGTGAGGCAAAGTAAACAGTATCTGTGCTAAGAACAATCACTGAAAAGTTCCTTGGCTTCAAAATATCACCCTATTTGTTTTCATTGGAACTCAAAACTTCCTAACTTTTTTATGCTAAAGATATTAAATATCTTTCCCAAGGCAAAATTTTCATTTAAAAGTAGACGTTCCTTTTTCATTTGTCTATTTGTGTCACGGAACCCTTATTAATCTTTTGAAACCTTTAGACCCTTTGTAAGAATAATGTCTTAAAAAAAACACATTATTTTAAAAATTGTTAAATTTGTAAAATATCTTGAATTGTTCAAAAATAATTTTAAGTTATGTTACAATATTCCAAACTAATAATTTCCATTTAGAGAGTAACTATTGAACCCATTATTAATAACAACTTCAGTGAAATTAGCTAATGTAACAGGTTCCTGACAATGTTACATAACTAGAGAGGACTAGATAGAAGATTAGCATTTATAGTCTTACCAGAAAGGGATTTGATATTGTAATTTTAGTGGCAAAACAAAAGAGTGTAGGGAATGAGGAAAGGAAAACAATATAGACAGGGAAATTTAAGAGTAAATGTAGTAGAATAAGAGATTAACTGGACAGCAAGAACATTCAATTATTGAACAATTGTTTAGTCAACAGACCTAAAATAAAAGTTTATCTTGAAGTCATTATGCTCATAGTAATTTGCAGCGCAAAGAGAATTGATAAAAAAATATCCTCTGCATTGCTTTTTCTTCTACAGTTCTTAATCTTAGTTTTTAATTATTGATTTTCCTCATGTTTAAAATGTCTCTCCCCCTTTTCTTTTTGGGGTGGTGGTAATAATGGTAAGATCTTCAATAGTTAGTTATCAATCAGTCTTGTAGTTTTATCACTAATGATGAAAACTATCTAATATTAAAAATATATTATTGGTTCGTACAGGTAAAATTATTCTAATTCTAAAGATACAGAAACTGAGACTCAGAAAGTTAAATGATTTGTTCAAGGCCAAAAAGCTGGTAAACAACCCTGGTAGGAATCAAATTTAGGGCTTTCATCATTCTGATTTTATCCACAATTCTTTTTAATCTGAGTAGGAAAAAATAGGGAAAACATATATTGTTATCTGAAGAATTTTTTTGATGAACTAAAGTTTAACAAAAGAAATTTTATAAGAAGCTTTGATATAAAATACAATTGCTTTCTTTCTAGTGAAAAAATCAGAATATATTTTAATTTATTAAAGTAAAAGTATAGAAATCTCAAAATAACATTTTTTTGAATAAGCATCAAATAGATGGTGTTTCTTTTATTTGTTTATTAACAGGTACTTCATCAACTTGGGCAGATGTAGATTAGCAGTTGCATATTATGTATTTAAATGGTTTAAAAATATTTAATGGTTTCCTGACATTCAGTAAGAACTTGCTGATTTATTTACTCAGTGTTTTTTTCTAATTAAACTAACCATTGATCAAGAATCTATTAACTTACAGACATTATAATAGGTCTTATGGCTACCAGGACAAACATGAAATGTGAAATATTTTAAATTCTTCTTTTATGGTATTAATTGATAGAGATAACTAAATAGCACAGAGGATAAAATATTGGATCTGGAGTCAAGAAATATTTGTAGTTATTCCCAAGTTGATAAATGGTCAAAGGATTTGAACAGTTTCAGAGGAAGAAATTAAAGTTATGTATTGTTATATGAAAAAATACTGTAAATCACTCTTAATTAGAGAAATGCAAATGAAAACAATTATGAGGTGGCACTTAATCATTATCAGATTAAATAATATGACAGAAAACGGAAATATTAAATGTTGGAGTGTATGTGGGGGAAATTGGGACTATCATGCACTGTTGGTAGTGTTGCGAACTGTTCTAACCACTCTGGAGAGCAATTCGGAACTATGTCCAAAGGGCTATAAAACTTTGCATATCCTTTGATGCACCAATTCCACAACCAGATCTATATCCCAAAGAGATCTCAGGAAAGGGTAACAAACTCACATATAGGAAATTATTTATACCATCTCTTTTTGTGGTGTAAAAGAATTGAAAAATAAGAAGAAGCCCATTAATTGGGAATGACTGACCGAATTATGGTAGATGAATGAGATGAAAGATTATTGTTCTGTAGAAAATCAGGAGCAGGTAGATTTCAGAAAAACCTTGAAAGACTTAAATGAACTGATATTTTGCAATGGGAACAGAATCAGGGAAGCATTGTACATAGAAACAGCAACATTGTATGATGATTAACTATGATATGAACTTTTCTCACAATACAGAACTCAAAGACAATTCTAAAAGACTTGTGATGGAAATACCATCCACATTCCCAGAAAGAAATGTGAAGTTTGAATACAGATCAAACATTCTATTTTCACTTTTTCAATTTTTTTTTAGGATTTTGCAAGGCAAATGGGGTTAAGTGGCTTGCCCAAGGCCACACAGCTAGGTAATTATTAAGTGTCTGAGCCTGGATTTGAACCCAGGTACTCCTGACTCCAGGGTCGGTGCTTTATCCATTGTGCCACCTAGCTGCCCCTGTTTTTTTTCTTTCTTGGGTTTTTCCCCTTTTATTTTGATTCTTCTTTCCTAGCATGACTAATATGAAAACATATGTAACGTGATTATGCATGTGTAACCTACGTAAGATTACTTCCTGTTTTAGGGAAGTAGGAGGGAGAAAATTTTACAAAAATTAGTATGTTGAATGTTGAATGTTTGAGTGTTGAAAACTATATGTATATGTATATATGTATAGATATATATATGGAAAAATAAATATTTTTATAAAGAAAACATTTGCTCAAATCTGCTCTCAGACCCTTACTTACTATTTGATCCTATGTAAATCATTTAATCTCTTCTGAGCTTTCTTTACTCAATTGCAAAATGAGAATAATAATTTCACTTACCTCCCAGGAGGTTATTAAAATAAAATGGGATAAAATACATAAAGACATTCATAAATGAAAAATACCCCCAAAGCTATAAATTCTTTAATAATTATAATAATAATAACAATGATTATTATTAGCATTATCACTATTATTATATTGGTTGAAGAAATTGTAAGTATTTATCTTACACTATGTATATATATATACATACATATATATAATATATATATATATATATATATATATATATATATAAAACTCAAGGAAGAAATTATATCTGTTCGAAGTGTTTGAAAGGTTTTCACTTGTAAGAGAGTCTATTTATTTTTTAAATTTTTTTTATTTATTTAAGGTAATGGGGTTAAGTGACTTGCCCAAGGACACCCAAATATGCAAATTAAGTGTTTAAAGCCAAATTTGAATTCAAATCCTCCTGACTACTGGACCACCGCTGTATCTACTGTGCCTCCTAGTTGCACCCTGTAAGAGAGTTTATATTTGCTATCTAAACAAACAGAAGGAAAAATTAGGAACAGTGGATAGCAGTTGCAAGGGTAAAAATTTTGGCTTTCTCACAATTAGAAAAGCTCCAAAATTAGACAGTATCCTAGGAGGTACAGAGTAAATTATGACTGGATTTCTTCAAATAAAGATTAGATTCTCACCTGTTCAATATGCCATAGAGAGAATTTTTATTCAGAGAGATTGTATTGGCATTATTGGGTTCTCTAATTTGAAAAAAACACAAGACTTGGAATTTCTGAGGGTCCTTTCTATAACACATTGAAGTAGTGTTCTTTAAAAAGTATGAAAATGATCTTAATTTTGTAAACAGACCAAAGATTTTCTGGAAGTTTGAATAGCATGAATACAGAGTATGTGTTATATTTATAAATATGATAAATAAAATAATAATAAAATTTGTTTGCTTACTAAATATAGCTCAATTAACTTTGTTCTCACTTTTGTATTTTTAAGTACATTAGTTATAAGTGAAAAAAAAATTCTGAAGACCCTCATTTTCTTACTTCCCTTATATTCGCTGTATCTAAATTTATAACAAATTTTTTTTTTTAGGATTTTTCAAGGAAATGGGGTTAAGTGGCTTGCCCAAGGCCACATAGCTAGATAATTATTAAGTGGCTGAGGCCAGATTTGAACTCAGTTGCTCCTGACTCCAGGGCTGAGTGCTCTATCCACTGCATCCCCTAGACTACCCTTATAATGAAAATTTTAAAAAAAGAACATTCCAACTCAAAATAAGAGAATTGGTTGCTTGCAAGATTCTTGGTTCACACTAATTCTTTAATTTTTATTAATTGATTTCTAATCGCTCCAGGGATCTATTCGAATTCAGCTCTTCCCAGCTCATGAGACCTTTTTTTGTTAAATGTACAGTGTGAGCATTTATACCTGAGAAATCAGATGGTACAAAATCATAGTATAACATGTGGTTTTATCTATATTGTTGTGACTTAAGAAAAGATGGAGAAAAATTAATAATGCAATTTAACTTTAACAAGTGTGTCATATATATCCCCCTTTGGGGGGAGGCAAAACTGACATTTAACATTTAATTGAATATGCCTGAATCTTTCTCACAGCTTCTCAGTGTGCAAGAGAACAAATGAAACCAACACAACATAACATTCCTGTACAGTTTAGCTATATTTCTCATCTTGGCATGAATAATTAATGACAACATTATAACATAATCAGCATAGTTACATATAACTGATGAATCTAGCCTACTCATACTCTGAAAGTTTCTTGGGAAGAAACATGGTATAGGTGAAAGAACACACAATTTTGAGTCAGAAGTTATCAGCTCTAATAATAGTTCTATGTGTTCTTGACCTTACCCAATAAACTTTAGATGAGTCACTTAACCTTTCTAGGACTGTTTTTCTACATTAATAAAATGAGGTGGTAGGACTAGATGACCTTTAAGGTTTCTTCAAATTTTAAATATATGAGCCTATGACCAGTTTTTCCTTAGACAAACAGTTCTATCTCACTCTATAATGCATGATCACATCAAAAACATTCAGGTTTTCTCTTTGCATTGCCACAATGGTGGGTGAAGAATGATCCTCATTTATTACTTACAATTTGCATACTGCTAATAAGAAAGAAATAACCCATGGTGAATTACCTAGTACCTAATGAAATTGATTTAAAAATGTGAGAGGAAAAATGTGAAGTAAATTCAAGCAATTTCAGGAGGTTCAAGCATGTAATTATGACTTTTCTACTTTCCACACACATATCTATATCTCATTGTACTTTGTAAAGCAAAAGAATACAAAGATAGACATAGATTTAGATACAAAGAGGTATAGGGCAAAGGAAGTATAGCTGAATCCCATATGGTTAAGGATGTATTGATAACTGTACAAAATTGAATGCCAACTGGAAAATATTTGAAAGGGAAACTAAGGAGCAGAAATATATACTGCAGTGCGTAAGTTGAATGGATAATGAATTAAATCTATAGAAAAATATCAATATTTATATCTTGATAGATAGTTAGATATGAGAGAGAGAGAGAGAGAGAGAGAGAGAGAGAGGGTCCATAAAACAATTTAAAAAGAAAAAGAAACTCAATGTTTCCTTAGGAAACCTATGTATAAGACAATGAAATTAGTTACTGTATATGTTTTTCTGGCCTTATGATTGCTTACCAGCAATATATTGTCCAGGGCTCTTCAACTCCTTCCACAAATCTGGCCTTTTCCCCAGAGAAGGAAGCAACATATCATCAGTTTGATTGTTCTATTCTTCCATCCTGGAATTTCTGAAAGTTAAGTGTGGCAGAACCTGAGAAAGATAATCTTTGATTGGTTTTGTTCTTGATCTTGAATAGTATCAGTAGGTCATGATATATTTCCCTTACTGCTTCTTCCTCATCTTCAACATTTACTTCTGAAAATGGTTTTGCTTCCTAAAGACTTTTTAATTATGGCTAATTTACCTCCAAAAAAGACCTTCTAACACACTTCCTAATTGTAGGTTTCTGTTGCAGCACAAACTCTAGAAGATTCTATCAAGATGGAATGACTAAAAGTTTGCCATCCAAAGATTAGCCTGGTCATAAACACAAATTACTTTCAAGATTGATTGAAAAATGATAGTTTTGATAGTAATAATTTTCACTGACTATGTACTAAGGTAATTGGGATAGAAATCGGTTTTAGTGTTCCTTGTTCATAAAGTGTTTGATAAATTGAAATAATGGGAATAAAAGACAAGAAGAACTGATATAAAGAAAAAATGGAATGAAGCCAAATGCAAGCAACATATTCTTCACCTAACAGAAGTTAAATAATAATTTCTACTGTCAGAAAAATGGAGGTCTGAAGAACTTTAAGGAGGTAAAACAAGTAGAAAAGATGTTTCAATATTATTCAATTAAAAAAAGGCTTTTCATTGTTTGATAATGTTTTTATATCAGAAAATGGAAAGAAAAAGTTGATATTCCAATTCCTGTGAAATTAGATATGCATTAGAAACTTTTAAATTTATGGGTCCCTCAAAGCCCTTTGGCTTCCTTTGTATTATTTCAAGCATCAAAATAAACATTATTATGACTGTAAAGTGATCCAGCACTTTGGAAGTCCTGGCCAGCCACAATACTTGCACTGATGTTGCCCAAAGGGCATTTTTAAACATGGATTTAAAAATCTATTGTCCTCTTAATATGATCGAAATGATTCCTGGACTGTTTAAGAAAAGTTGAAGTAATCAGTTTTCATTATAGCCATCATCATTTTAACTTGTCCTGTCACATCTAATACTTTTCCTTTAATAAGAGTTCTACTTCATGGGGAGGTTTTGGTAAACTGTTTTTTTAGCTTTGTTTCTGGCTCTCCCATGTTATTTTATCATTCTTGATTCCAACCACATAAATCTGAAATATTTCGTGTATTTATTTGGGTTCAATGTAGTCAGACACATGAAGGAGGTAGAATGGAAATAAAAACACTTATACTATTTCAGATTATGCTTTAGAGTATATTAAGATCTTATGCAGACTAAAACAATCCTGTTTTCAAGAAAAGTTTATAATATTGGTAAAAAGATCTAGGAAAGCAAATATATTTGATCCCTTAAACTCTGAGGTAACATTTTCATTTACTTAGTGCACTAATCATGTTTACTATGCTTTCTTTATTTTCTTAGCAATGAAATAAATAAACAATAATTGTTTTACCCTGTAACCACACTTTTCCAACCTGTATTTGCAAATGAACTTTTAATTTTCTTTGGATACCTTTCTATTATACAAAGGAGATTATTTACTAGTACAATAGCTGCCAAATATTCAATTATTTGTCCATGATGCATATAAAAATAAAAAAATATTATTTAGTCCTATACTGCTCCCTCTTGCTCCTACAAAAGTCATTGCAAAACAATAGAAAAGGGAGTAGAGGGCACTGTCATTTAGTTTTTAGAATTACTGTAATATTACTTTATCTTTTGATAGTGTAATGGACATTCTACCAGAAAAAGGGAAGCATTTCAATATTGACGTTTTTACCACAAATCAAATTAGAAGCCAAATGAAATACCTGATATTAGATTTGTCACATATTCAGCACAGTTTCTAACACATAGGGACACTTAATAAATGTGTGTTCTTGCCATACCCCTTTTGCAGCTAAATAAAGGGAAGTATCACAAGTTGTCCTTGAAGTTCAAGTTAAACGACAATATTTTTGAATCTCAAGGCAAAACAAATATAATTTCATAGCATCCACAGACATTTAACATTGTATTCAATGTTCATTTTTAATATGTTTAAAAAGATTACTAATATATATCAATATTTACTTCAGAGGATATGGAAATAGTGGAATTCTATAAAGTATTAAGTAATACAATCCAAATTAAATCAACAGAAGCAATTTTTCTCAGTGACTAGAACAGAAAGGTGAGCATATGAGAAGAGAGCTAAAAATACATTGAAAAAATATGATGCGGGGCAGCTAGGTGGCACAGTTGATAGAGCAACTGCCCTGGAGTCAGGAGTAGCTGAGTTCAAATCCGGCCTCAGGCACTTAATAATGACCTAGCTGTGTGACCTTGGGGAAGCCACTTAACCCCATTGCCTTGCAAAAAAAAAATATGATGCAATGGTAAAAAAATGAGAGAGCTCAGACTTAAATACTTCACCAGATTCTGACACATAATTGTGATGTAAGAGAAAGAGGAATTATATTTTCCCTACTTCATATGAGTAATGACATTTAAGAATGATAAAAAATAGCTGATTTTATATAGCACTTTAAGATTTGCAGAATGTTTAAATCATGTTAATTATATATATATATATACATGCATTGGTAATCTATATATTATATATAAACAAATATTGATGAATGCATATATATATTTGCATAATGTATATATAGACTCACACCTTTGGTATAGAAAGAAAGCTAAATTCAATATGAAACAAAGTAATGAACCTAGTATCAGGAAAGTCTAAGTTCAAATTTGGCTTCAAACACTTACTAGCTATGAAACCCTTGGCAAGTCACTTGACTTCTCACTATCTCAATTTCTGCATCTTTAAAATGAGGATAATAGTAGCCTCTATCTACCAGATTTGTTGGTAGCATTAAATGATATATTATTTATAAAGGAATCTTCAAATTTTGAAGTACCATATAAATAATATTATTATCTTGAGAATGGTTTTCCATTTAACTATTAAAAAGATAGTTACATTCTCATGGGAAAAAACAACCAAAAAGACAATCTATCCTAAGTCAGACATTCAGGGCTAAGTATATATTGAGATATTAGAATTTATTTGTATAATTTCTCCTGAAACACATTAAACTGACCCTAAGGTCAATAACCTCTCAGTTATGAACCCAAATGACTGTGTCTCATAGGAGGAATATCTGATATTTAGAATTCCAATTGCCTCAGAGACATAAACTTTTCTATGCACAATTTCAGTCAGTGCTTTTCTTTTCTTTGCCTAGGCTTGTAACAATGTAAAGCTATATATATATATATATATACATATATATATATATATATGTATATGTATATACATATATATATGTATATATATATAAATTAAGTTGTTTTAAAGTGGGTTTACTTGATATAACAGTTCTTTTCTTGAGAGAGAGTTGTCACAAAGAGAGGGGAAAATTTTCTCTTTCTTTTGCCTGTTTCTCTTTATGGTATCACATTCGATTTGAGATTCCTTTTAAGAAATTACTGGTGGATGGAAAGTGGAAGGAAGCCAAGATGATGGAATACAAGACGCAACTCAGCTAAATTCTCCCAGTATTCCCCTCCAAAGGACTTTAAAGTAACTCTACAAATCAAATATTGGAAGTACAGAGCCAAATAAAAGGTCAGAATGAGAGATTATTTTAGCCAAAACAACCTAGGAGATTGGCAGGAGAGATCAGTGATACTGGAATGTGTGTGTGTATGTGTGTGGAAGATGGGGTACAAATCAGAGCTCAGTGGTAGCATAAGCAAAAACCTTGGAGGGAGGCATGACAGTGGCAACAGCCAGTAGCTTCAGCCGCTTTCAGTACAGACATGAAAAGGAAGTTGGATAACTAGTCAGAGAAGATTATAGGAAAACCTTTGTTGGTGCAAGGTATAACTGGTACTTATTGGCCACTCTACTACCTATAACTATTTCTGGGTTATATTTTTAGGGTATTTGTGCTCAGTCACAAGGGAGTACAAAACCCGTTCATAGCTTCATTGCCAGGACTAGTGCTAATACTTGAAGCTTCAGATTCTCTCAGGAAAAACTGGAGCATAGATGAAGAAAGTAATGATCATACCTTTTCCTATATCACACTACCTTGAAAATATTAGATACTTGTTGACACTCAGAGCTAGCTCTGAAAACAGTAGTACAAAAGAGCCTGAAGTCTAGACAATGCCTCCCCAACCCTAGGCAAATAACGTTCAAAGAAAAGAAACAAAATGGAAAAATGAACAAAAAATGATTTATTTTTTTTTTAGGTTTTTGCAAGGCAAATGGGGTTAAGTGGCTTGCCCCAGGCCACACAGCTAGGTAATTATTAAGTGTCTGAGACTATATTTGAACCCAGCTACTCCTGACTCCAGGGCCGGTGCTTTATCCACTGTGCCACCTAGCTGCCCCTAACAAAAAATAAAAAACAAAACTTGACCTTGAAAAGTTACTATGATCTTAGAGAAGACCAGAACATAAACTTAAAAAATACAAGTGAAAATAGTTATAATGAAAGTCTTAAAGAAAAATCCCTATTTGGACTTGAGTTCAAGAATTCCTGGAAGAATTAAAAAAAAGAAATAAACCTGATAGAGGGAAAATTGGAAAAATAAATGAAAGTAATACAAGTAAATTATATATAAAAATGATTGTATAAGTTGGTAAAAGAAGCAAAATCACATTGCCATATTAAAAATATAATTGCCCTAATGACAAAAGAAGGCAAAAAACTGAAGAAGAGAACTGACTAATTTTTAAAAAGAGAGAGATTTTAAAGTTTCCCTAAAATTCCCTAAAAATTAGAATTGAGCAATGGGGAAGCTTATGAATTTGTGAAAAAAATAAATAAAAAAAATGAAAAAATAGAATAAAATGTGAAATATATCATTGGAAAAACAACTGACCTAGAAAATAGATCAGAGAAAGACAAGTTTAGAATTATAGACTGTCTGAAAATCATGATTAAAATAAAGAGCACTAAGCATCATTTTTTTCCCTCAAGAAATTATCAAGGAAAATTTCTCTGATATTTTTAGAAACACAGGGAAAATAAAGATGGAAAGAATCTATTGTTCACCTTCTGAATTAGGTCCTCAAATGAAAATACCCAGGACAATTATATCCCAATTTCAGTGCTCCTGGGTAAAGGGGAAGTTATTGCAACCAGAAAGAAGCAATTCAAGTATCATAGAAGAATAACAGTTAAGATCATATAAGATTTAGGAGCTTCTACAGTAAAGGATCAGTGACCTTTGAATCTGAGATTCTGTAGAGCAAGGAACTGGAATTACTACCAAGAAACAGCTATCCAGCAAAGCTAAGTCTATTCTTTAGAAGAAAAAAATATTTAATAAAATAGAAGACTTTCAAAGTTTCCTGATGATACACTTGATACACTAGAATTGAATAGAAAATTTGACATTCAAACACCAGATTCAAGAGAAACATAAAAAGTAAATATGAAAGAGTGATTATAAGATGCTCAAGAAATGGGGTGGCTAGGTGGCCAGAGCACACGCCTTGGAGGCAGGAGTACCTGAGTTCAAATCCGGTTCTCAGACATTTAATAATTACCTAGCTGTATGGCCTTGGGCAAGCCACTAAAGCCCATTGCCTTGCAAAAGCTAAAAAAAAATATGCTCAATAAAGTTAAAGTGCTTACATTCCTCTGTGGGAAGATGATGCATGTAATTCCTAAATACTTTATCTTAGAACTTAGACAGTTAGAAGGATTATACTTAAACATACGGCATGAATGTAAATTGATTATTTTGGGATGATCTTCAAGCACACCTATATGTGGGTGTACACAAACATATATTTACATATATATATATATATATATATATATATATATATATATATACATACATACATATATATATGAGAATGGTTAACAAAAAATTTATTTTTTATAAATGTGATTCCCTACATATTTGAGAAATGAGGCTTTTATTACTGAAATTTGCTGTGAAATCTTTTGATATTAACTTAACAAAATGTAGTTTCACTAATTCTCTCTTTTAATTAGATCTATTATTTGCTTTTGTTTTTGTAAGACCATTATTGCTACTTTTTGAGAAATGTTGGTATGACATATTTAGAAAGGAATGCTTCAATTATTGTGTCCAGACCAAAGTTAGATAGAGGAAATCATAAATGGATTTTTAACCTAAGAAAATGTAATTTTTCACCTGAAGTATGAAAGATTAATTTGTATTTCATTCCATTTCACTAATTCATGGGAAGAGAAAATGTTTTTCCATGTCCTGTGGAATTCTAAATAAAATTTTATTTTTTTCTCTTCTCTTTCAATTTTTATTTTGGTGAAGACCAAAATTATACTATAACTTTTATAGGTATCAAGTAACCAATTAGAACTTTGCAAAATTATGATTGTTAATAATACCTTTTTACCTTGGAAATTTAGAAGTTTATTTAATGAATAGCATTATTAAATGTTACCTTAAATTTTCCCTGAACTTCTTTAATAAGAAACATTGGGAAGAATCTAAAAATGCATCCATTATCTACATAGGTCTTTAGAGAGTCATCAAAAATTTGAGACTACAAATTTTGATAAACATGTCCCAGCAGATTTAATGAAGGTAACAAATATTAACCTTGAGAAGAGTGTATGAATGGAGAGCAATTAAATCAATTAATTACCATACTGTAAAAAATTAACTAATGCCACACTACACCCTATAAGCAGTAAGAAAATACCTAATGAATCAAGCAGTCATTGGCCTTTTAACTAAGTGCAAGTAACCTTGTAAAGTAAATTAGGAAAAAGTAAAATTTTTCTAGCTATTGATAAAGTTATTCTAGACAGTAAATGTGTTGACATTGGCTAAGAAGACTAGTGGGTCCTGGATAAAAAAAATCTAATTTCAGCATTTCCATGTCTGATCAGAATAGAGGAGAGAAAGATTCATGCCATGCTCCTGAGAAGGAATCACTTGAAGTTCTGGTCTCCTCCCATGTCCCTTACCAGTGTATGATATTGTAAATTTTGTAAGTTTAGATTTGGGGCTTCCCAAATTAGCAGTGTTAGTATTGAGAGCTGAAAATAAACTAGATGCCCTCAAGATAGGCAGTATCAGGACTATATAAGGAGCCATGCAGAAAGCTTCATTATCCAAAAAGAAACTTCATGAACACTTAACAAAGGAGAGAAATAGATTTTCAGGAACTGTGAGTAGTGCCTTTCTGATCTGAGCTTCAGTCTTCAACATTCCTTTTTGGAATGTGCATTTATTTATAGGAGAATTTGACCTTTTTTATGTACTCACTATACCACCTTAATAAATATTCAAAACAACAAAAAATCCTCTATTTATCCTGCCTGACTTATTCATATCAACTGATAATCACTGGAGGATAATATCATTTGGAGTTTCTATATAGTAGTGGGGGAAAATACCTTTTAGCCCTAGAACTCTGATGGAGAAATTGTAGGCATACATTTAGGACTCAGAGTGCCAGTTGGAATCAGGGTTTGGGTAAGAATACCTCAAACTTTTGCAGATGAGCAAATGTCCCCTAACTGATTCATTCATAGTATTCTGCTAGGCAAGCATCAAAAAAAAAAAAAAATTGAGCATCTCATTATTATTTTCTAGGAATCAGAAAAATAAAATTAAAAAAGACACATCTTTTGTCCCCTTAGTCTTGCAATTCTCAAGGACGTTCAAAATATTTCAAGGAAAGACTATTAACTTGCAAAAGGTATAGGAGTTAGGATGTTGCTCTTAATTCAGTTAATACAATTGTAACAGCTGGCTAATTGGGTTTGGTTCTGCCTATGAGGAATCATTATTCAAATTCGGGAGAGCATGGGTGGAAATAAAAAAAAATATTAAAAAGGTTACAAGAACCCAAGCAGCCTTGGCTGGGGTCATGGTCAGAGAAGACTGCCAGCCCTGAACTAGGGTCCAGCCTAGGTTTTTGTGTCTTGCCTCTCATCCAGAGGGCAAAAAGTGAACTCTCTTCCCCTATAGTGGACTGGGAATTAGGTAGAGAGTAAAGTCCAAGATGATCAGGATACAAATTTTACATGAAACAATGGCACTTTAACAATGGGGAGAAGGGCAGCTAGGTGGTGTAGTGGATGAAGCACTGGCCCTGGAGTCAGGAGTACCTGGGTTCAAATCTGGTCTCAGATACTTAATATTTACATAGCTGTGTGGCTTTGGGCAAGCCACTTAACCCCATTTGCCTTGAAAAAACCTAAAAAACAAAGAAAAAAAAGAATGGGGCGGGTCCCCACCCAAGATTACAATGATTTCTGTTACAGTCATAATTCTCTACTTCAATTCAATTTCCATCTCAAGAGTCAACTTATATCTCCACCCAAATTCTTTCTGTTACATTCAAATTTTTGTTATCTTACCCTGCATCACAATTATATCAATCTACCTAGATATCTATCTCCATAAATGGACAAGCATACCTATTGATATCTCTATCAACATATGTATGTGGATGAGTGTTTATGTGTGTGTGTGTGTGGTGTGTTATGTTCGTTTATCTAAAGGATGAATTTTGACACAGATAGTCTTGTGAGAAGGGATTATTATTTACTAACTTCTCTTTTTTAACTTTCTTAAGTATTTTGAGATTATGTCAGTCTTGCTTCCTCCCAGGTTAGTTAAAGCTTATAATCTTCAAGTCTCATTTTTTGTATTCCCATGTGCATGAGAGAAGGAGAAAGATATTTTTTGCAAATTCCTTTATTTTAAATTCAAATAAAAAATGAAAAAAAATATCTGCCATACACATAGCAGATCACAAGAGAGCACTTAATTTAAGACAATAAATTTTCATTTCAAGAAAGTCCTAAGGAGAATAAAGACATATTTTTGACTTTACTTTCTGGTCTCTAGAAAATAGCAGGGAGAAGCTTAAAGTGTTCTCTGATGTTTCAGTAATAGATTACCATTAACTAATAAGAAGTAGGGTACATTTTTTAAGGTGCATAAACTTAAGGTTTGCTTACTCAGTCTCCCTTTTGAAGTAGCACTCTGGTCCTGAAAAATGCTGTTTTTGATGCCTTTCCAAGTAACAGATGCTTCTTACTGTTATTTTTGCCATCTGCTCCTTTCCACTCCTAAGGCATAGTTTGGGCCCCTGTGACCTTCAAATGTTCTTGCTTGTGTTCATTCCTCTGGTTATAAACCCCAGCTATCCTCTGCTCCAGAACTGATACCAGGGATTCTGCTCTCCTGTAAGTACCCACAGCCAACAGGATCTCTGAACTATGATTGCACACACACCAGGTAGGTGCTGACTCCCTCTTACAGCCACAGATGAGGAAATGTCTAGTCAGCACAGAAGTACTTTGGAAGGTCCTTCAGTCTTTTCCTATTTAGCCATCAAGGGGCAGCTAGATAGTGCAGAGGATAGAGCACTGACCTTGGAGTCAGGAGAACACGAGTTTGAATCTAGCCTCAGACACTTGCTACTTACTAGCTATGTGACCTTGGGCAAGTCACTTAACCCTGACTGCCTTGCATCACTCATCTTCAGTTATTGTGCCTGGTGACCCCAGATAGCTCTGGAGGAGAAAGTGAGGCAGGTTACTTAATACTGTATCCCTTCACTCAACTCCAATTCATGTGCTTGTCATGGTATCACCTCCCAGATGTCATGGACCTTCTTTGCAAATGAAATACCAACATAATCATCATTTAACCATCAGATCCTCAAACTGTCCAGATAGAAGTTTCTAAGACTGAGGATGCACCTCAAGACAGCTGGCCACAGGGCCTATTGTTTGTGATTTTTCAGAGTAGAACAGGGGATATTGCCTCTGTCCTAGGGTCTTTCCTAGGGTGTTCTCAAATTGTTTTAGGAGGACAACAATTTGTTTATGTTTTCTTTGGTGGTGGAGAAAATTTGCAAAGTCAAAAGTTTTCTGACCTATACTATCCTCTTCTCATCTAGCAGGAAAATTCTAGTTCTCTTTGCTATTAATAATTTTCTTTAATTTTGCTAGTAGGAATTTGCATTTAAGAAAGAAGCTGGATTTGAACATTTATTGCATTTTTATTGAATGATTGTGAAACTGAAAAAATGTTTCTTTGTTCTCTGAATGTATAGATGAATGTGGAAAAGGATTTTGCTTTTATCTGTACCTGGTTATATTGGAGTATTATCTAAACAGAAATTCTTTCTTAAATTAGCTTGAACAATCAGATTTTAAAAAGAAAGAAAGAAAAGTGGTTTGCTTTATCTCTGCTATTTCTGAGGTACTGTGAAGTGTGTAGGTGAGAGGTCTGGAAAGAATTAATACTCAGGTTATCTTCAAGTTCAAAAAAATGTGTTTTGGGGGGAATCACACTCCCCAAGAGCAGGTTGAACTCATAAAAGGAGACAACAACTCAGCTGAGGAGAGGATGAGCTTTTAATGGGTAGGGATGAGGTAATTAGGGATAAATAAATAGGACAGAAGCTCAGAGAGCAGAGATGAGATAATTAAGGACATGTAGAAGAGGGACAATAGCTCAAAGACTTAATCCTTTCACACTAGGGCAGGAATAGATTATTTTGTTGATAGAGTTATTTCTGTGTTTGTGTGTGTGTGTGTGTGTGTGTGTGTGTGTTGTGTGTATGAGGTGACAGGAATTTATCAGTCCTTGCCAAGGTCAAGGTACTTCACTGAAGTTCACTGACCTTTTCACTATCTCTGAATATTTGTTCTAATGTGACTTTGCACACATCAATTACTTCAGTCAATTTAAGGAGTGAAAGCTGTTTGGTTTTATTTTTAAAAGGTATGCTAAACTTCATGAATATTTAGATTTTTAAACTTAAATTCAGTGGCTATTAATCTACCTTTTTTTTTTTTCACTCTAAATTTGACCATTGTGAATGAGTCTTCCCAAAATGAGGAGGTGTCTTCATTGAGTTTTCACCTGTTGGAAATAAATTTGTCTTAACCTTTCCCGAATTTGTTCTGATCAAGGATGAATATTACCAGAGGCTTTGGCCTTAAGAAAGAGCACATCTATTGATATTTCTCTAAGTCCAGACTTCCCTGTTATGTTTGGGGGAAGATCTAGCTAGAGAGTCACCCCAAAATGGAGGCCTCCTGACATCCTTCAATTGGCTTGACCATAAGAAGGTAGGATCTGAAATATCACTTCAGGTTTGTCAAATCAAAGTAGGATAGAACCCCTCTCCCCAGCCAGAATGAGGCAGAGGCAAGACTGGAAGAGGTGAGGGGAGCTCAGGAAGGGGAGGGAGTACTGATATCAGACATTCTAGGAAAAGGATTGTCTAATAAAGGACATTCAAAAAGAAAGAGAAATTAGGAGGGATTCTTGATGGAATTGAAAAGGCAATCCTTTGTTCTGTTTACAACTGAGGGAGTCTTCTCTAAGCACCCTCTTCAATTCCTAAATTGATATGCCTAAATGTTCTTAAAGACTTAGAAATTATATACATACATTTATGTATATAGAAACACATATGAATATAATATATATGAATAAGTGTGCATATATGTGTGTGCATGGACAACAGATAAGAAAAAGTAGTATTTCCTTGGAAAATTAGACCCCAGCCCCCCCCCCCCCCAAGAATTATGACATGTATAACCATACTATGAGCAGGAGAAAGCCCCAAGCAATATAGTTGAAGTCAAATATACAAGTGTATCATACACATATATAAATCTTCATAATTATTGTTAAATTGTTAAATATTAAATTTATGAATTGAAAATTTTTAAAATGAATACTTCTGATATGAATGGCTCTAGCATTTGATTATAACAAAGACAGAATATATAATGCACAAAATTGTTTTTCCTTTTTAACTTATTTTCTATGTGATAATGTGCACTTTTATTGTACTTCCCCAAAAGGAGTTATTCTTGTTCTTGATACAATTCTTGAATATTTTTAATAATGTTAAAATGTTTCTTAAAATAGAAAATAACTTAGACTCACGCAAGACCCTTCACTCTCCTCTGGCTAATACAATGATTCATATGCTTTCCTTTGTTTTTACTTTCCCCTGAGTAGGCCAAAGTATATTTTATTGAAGGAGAAAATAAAAAGTACTATATTTGTATCTTAAAAAAAATATTCAATATATCGTTTCATGTGTATTTGAAGGATGTATTAATTAGCAAAATTAATGAGAACTTAGTGATATTTGAAAATGAATCACAACGATTAATGAAATAGTAAATTTTAGAATTGTAATATGGTTAAAAAACCACAAAAAACTTTAAATTTAGAATTGAATTCAAAAAAGAAAACACTCAAAGCTTTGAAAATGTTATCAATTCTAAATCAGACACTTTTCATTTTTCCTTAGATTTTTTTTTGGTCACATCTACCTAGTTGTTCTCTTTGATTCAACTTTTCCCCACTTTATTGCATCCTACATGTTGAAGCTAAAATTATTTTTTTTAATCACAGAACAGATAATGAAAAAATAAGCAAAAATAAAACTTTTGTAATTTCCTATAGGATTAAATATAAATTCTATTAAGCTATTAAATATTTTTGCAATTTGGCCCAACATATCTTTTAAACCTCATTGGACATTGTTTCCTTTCTGAAACTCAAAGATCCAACAAAACTAGTTTTCATTCTGTTGCCCACATAGAACATTTTATCTCATAGTTTTGACTTTTTTGGCATATCTTTTCGCTTTCCCAAATATCTGAAGTGTAACTCTGTCCTTATCTCAATCTCACACAATTCTTCTCTTTCTTCAAGATGCAGTCCAAGTATCAACTTCTATATAACATCTTTTCTCATTTCTTTAGCTGCTACTATCCTTCCTCTTAAGCAACTATATAAACTAATTTTAAATTAGTTTAAATTTTAAATTTTAAATTTAATATTAAACTAATTTTTCTCTTTATACCTTTCATTTTGAATTTATTATGCAAGTTTCATCAGCCACTACACTGATGATAAAATCTTCAACTTGTAAAGGTTACAAAGTCAAGACAAAAGTGTATGGTGTGGGTTGGTGCATGATTTTCTGTTATCAGATGATTGTACACCCAATGCAGCTCTTGAAACTGGAATGCAACAAAACATATCAAATCTCTGGTGCTTGTGCTAATTTTGACTTAACAATTAACACTAAGAAGCAACTCTACTCCATCAGTAAGCTTCACACAATCCATATGTAAAATCATTGGCAAGATCAAATGGAAAACTTTTGAATGCTGAGGAGAAGTTCATATACCTGTGCATTATACCTTCTAGGGATGTACATTGACAATGAAGTTTATACATGCCTTGCCAGAGCTAGTTCAGTGTCTGAGAGGCTCTAAGAGAAAAGGTATTGGACTGACTACCAAACTGAAGATTTACGGAGCCATTGTGCTGACATCATTGTTGTATGTCTGTGAAAGCTGGACAGTATACCAAAGCCATGCCAGGAAACTGAATCACTTCCATTTGAATTGTCTTAGGAAGATTAAAAAGTGCTTTTTCATAAATTCTGAAAACTTTTATGTTATTGTATTAAGATTCAATCTCTTAAGATGATACAATAGTAATTATATTACTATAATTTTTTCTTTTAAGGAACAAGGGTGGATTTATGAATGCATTTCTATTTTGTTGTAAAAAATAGCCATCCTTTGTGCATTTAATTTTATTCTCTCTTGCAAAAGTCTGTGGTCATAAACCAACTTGAAATTTTAGATAAGTTTCCTTATGGCTCTGGTTTGAGAGTTTAAAGAATAAATAATGAATATAAAAAGGTCACTGGATTTTTCAGGACCTGAACTTAATGTAAATACATGGGTCAAGAGGTAATAGAGACTCTTTTTAAGAGTAAGACAGTGTAGCATGCCAGACCACTAGACCATGGAGTGGTTGATGTTTTTATATACTTAAAAGGGTTGAGAATATTGGGCAAATGTGACTAGCAGAGTGTTTTTGTATGTACTCTAGAGCTAAGAATAATTTTACTATTTTTAATGTAGTAAAATTTATTTTAAAATGTATAAACCATTCTTAGTTCACTAGTCATACAAAAATGGGGTTAGTTTTTGACACATGGGTCACAGCTTGCTAATCCTTTTTCTAAAATATTTTTAAAATAATGGTTTTATATGTTAAATTAACTTAAAAGATACATAGAGTATGAATAATTCTTTATATGTAAAAGCTAATCTTTTATGATTACAAAGCTAATCTTTTATGATTACAATATCTTTTACATCTCTGCATTAGTGTTATGTTTAAAATGAGGATAATAATATCACCCAGAATTGTTGTAAGGTTAAAAATGAGATAATATTTGAAAATTACCTTGCAAATCTTAAAATACTAAATGAAAGTTAGCTATTATCCTTGCTAATTTAGTTGTAAATTAAATAGTATAATAATATATGAAAGATGGATATGTTCTCATTGATATTTTCCCTCTCTCTGCAATATGAAGAAAAAATGAGAAAAGAAACCTAATTTAATAAGGATGCTGGAATACTTAAATCTTGGCTTATCTCTAATAAGGTTTGACTCTTTTGGAGACATAATTTATCCACTATAGAAAAATAATCACTTACTTTATATCTTAAAATTTAATTGTCCACTGTGATGAAATGAAAATAATTGTCTCCCCTTAGCCCTTATGATGTGATTATCAGATACCTATCAGTGACTTAAAATAATTATTCTGTCACTCAGACAATTTCTCATCAACTCAAATGGGTGATGAATTTATACATATAAGCAAGGGAAAATTGTTGGCTATTAGTCTATTATTGATTGCTATTGTAATTATTTACTATTACCTATCAATTATTTACTGACAGTCATGGCTCAAGGATCATTGATTTGGAGTTAATGCTTATAAGTCATAAATTAGTAGTTATTGTCATTAATCATTATTGATCATCAAAAAAGACCATTTATTATTAGTATTTATTGTGGATTATCAGTACAGCTAAGAGATGCAATTGATGGAGTGCTGAACCTGGAATTAGGGAGATTCATTTTCTTGAATTTAAATATGTCTTCAAAAACTTCCTAGCTCTGTGACCCTTTGCAAATCACTTAACTGTGTTTGCTTCAGTTTTCTCATCTTAAATTTAATTGGAGAAGGAAATCACAAACCACTCTAATTTCTTTGCCAAGAAAAGTCCAAATAGTTTCATAAAGAGTTGGACATGCCTGAAAATAATTAAACAACATCAGCTTTGGGGTTTATTATTTTTATCACAATGACTGTTGATTTTGTATTATTATTACATTTTTAAAGTTACTGGGTATTCATAATTGTGCTAAAGGTAACTATTTGCTCATGCTACTACATAACATATATTTGGTATATACTAAAGCTTCTTATTTGGTCTAAATAATAGTCATATATAATGTTTAGAAAAATGTCAAAAGAGATGAAATAGTCAATTATGTTGAAAGATTTATGTAAGGCAAGTTTTTAATTTGATGCTAATTATTGGAAAGATATAAAGACTTCCATGCAGTGTAATCTTCACTGTAAATTTTTGAAAAGAAAATACTAGAGAAAAGAAAATTGCTAAGAAGCTTTGAGAAGACCTCTCTTAGTTCTCTAACTACATCTGTTATCCACAGACACCACTAGCAATTGACATTAAAATGAGTAAAGATTTCTACCACAAATATTTTTCCCCTGTCAATAGCAATGAAACTATTAGAGCTAGACCTCTATAATATGGTTATTCCTTTGTTATGGAAGGAAATAAAAATTGTGTCAAAAAAGAAGCAGTAAGAAGAGAAACTGCAACAGATTAAGTATACAGAGATGAGGTGTGTGTGGGAGATGAAACGATTTTTAAAGGCAATAAGGAATTGATACCAAAGACATCTGAAAAAGTGAGAGTGAAAAATTTGGAGAAAATGATAGATTTTACTATAAAAATAAATATCAAGAAAAAATTAAGTGTCATGTCTCTTTTTTAAAATTTATTTATCTGTTTTCATCAATAAGTACATGTATATTTTTAAGTTACAAAATTTCCTTCTACTCTTCCTTCCCACCTCCTTTCCCTCAGCAGTTAATAGTCAGGTTAGCATTGTACATACATATTTTGATAAACATATTTACACATTAGTACTTTTTGGTATGATAAATTAGAATGAAAGGAAAGATATATATATATATATATGTATATATATATATATATATATATATATATATATATACATATATATATATGATGCTATTTTTATAATTCTGAATTCAAATTCTTAAGGGTTTTTTTGTGAGTTTTGTTTTGGTTTATTTTTCTTCCTCTGCATGGTGATGATATAGTCCATAGTCAGTCTAATACAGTTGTTCTTGCTCAATGGACTGCTGAGAGGATCTGCTTCCATCAAGATTGCTCATCTCACAGTGTTGCTGTTGATGTGTGCATTGTTGCATTGTTTCTATTCCCTTTGCTCAGCATCAGATCCCTTAGGTCTTTCCATGCTTTTTTAAAGTCCCACCATTTATGACTTCTTATAGAACAATAGTATTCCATAGTATTCCTGAACCATAACTTGTTTAGCCATTCCTTAACTGATTTCCAAAAGTTGAATATCTTTACTAAATATTCATGAAATGAAGTTAAATAAGCATGAATGTCATCCTTAATAACCTTTTATCAGAGAAAAAAGAAAATGAAAATTTCTTCTTTTATTTTGTTTTTAATGTGTCTGCCACAATACTTTACAATGAGAATTTTTTAGAATAAGAAAGATAGAAATAAAAGTCATTATACAAATATAAATAGTTCTGGAAGACAAATTCCTACATTGTTCAAAATGTTTATCTCTTTCTTCATTTTAAATTTCTCATCTCTCTGGGAGGAAGAAGTGGTAAGTTTCTTCTCCATTCTTTTAGACCCTTTTAATCATCAAGATGTTTATACTTCTAAAGTCTTTAAAAATGAATTTTTTCAAAAATATTGTTATTACCATACAAAATTTTCTACTAATTTCACTCATTTCTCTCTAATCCAATTCAGAGGCATTTCCACTTTCCTCTAAAATATCTACTTTATTATTTATGATGAAAATTATATGCAATAATATGACAAAATTTTATTTGGCTATTCCCTAACAGCAGAACCCCTATTTAATTTCCTAATTTGGGCTACCATGAAAAGGTAGCTTTCATACAAATATACACACACATAAAATCACACATAAATATACATTTTCACATATATTTCTATACACATATACAAGTGCATACATATCTTTGTTTATAAATATATATACACATACACATATATACATAAATACATATATATTTATTCATTCATTTTTGAGGAATTCCATAATTTACAATTTTTAAAAAAATATTAAAACTAATTGAGAGTGAATGCTAATATAATCTTTGATTCATTTGTTTATTCATCTAATTAATTATTTCTTGGTAGATTGATGGGTTGTGATCCTTCATTCTTAAAGAGGATTATAATGATATCACTATGCTAGAATTAAGTTACAGTGTATGTGACTCTGATTGATCAAACTAATTTGAGCTCCAACTGCCCTAGCATGGATTAGCCACGTGAATATTTGGGATGGAATCTCTAAATTTCTACCTCTTCCTTTAGCCAGAGCTATTACAATACTGTTTTGCCTTTACAGCTCAGTATTTTCTTTGATGTGGGCAAATCATGCTACCTAGTCCTATATCATTATCTCCCATGTCATCCAAACAACTCCAAAATTCTTAAGAGAAAGCTTGAGAGCATCCTTGTATTGTATTTTTTGACTGCCATGTGATACTTTCATGCAAGAGGATGCTCTTTTAGGCTAGCACACATCTGGCATTCGAACAACATGGCCAACCCTCTAAAGCAGAGCTCTCTGCAGTAGAATTTAAATGCCTGACTTTTTAAATTGTGGAATAATTTCAATGTCTAGTATTTTATGCTGTCAGTGATCTTCATAATCCTCTTAGAAAATTCAAATGGATGTGATTCAGTTTCCTGGCATGGCCTTAGTATGGAATCCAACTCTCACAGGGATTCAACAATGAGGGAGCTCTATAGACCTTTAATTTGGTAGTCAATCTAATAGCTCTTTTCTCCCACACCTTCCTCTGGAGCTTCCTAGATATTTAGCTAGCTCTGGAAAGGCAAATATCAATCTCATTATCAATGTGTACATCCCAAGGATGTATGCTGCCTAGGTAAATGAACTTATCCATAATATCCAAAAGTTCCATTTGCTGTAACCAAGATTCCACATATCTATTCTGTGGTGCAGATGGTGTACCAGCATTTGCTTGGTATTAATTGTTAAGTCAAAATTAGTAAAATAAGCAGAGATTTGATAAATATTTTGTTGCATCTCAGGTTCAGAGATTGCAATGAGTTCATAACAATCTGCAAACAAAAAATCATGTATCATTACTCCCTCCATTTTTGTCTTGACTTTTAGTTTTTTCAAGTTGTAAATATTTACATAGACATGTGCATATGTTCATATTTCAAATATATATATATATATATATATATATGCCTACATATACTATATATATTTGTGGAGAGCCAAGACTCTGCTCTCTTAAGGGATTTGTCTTGTCTGAGCTTTTGGCTAGTGTAGACTGAAGTTTGCAGCTATGGGTAGACCACAGGAAGCAAGGATATGTGTGGTGACAATATTGTAAGGGACCTTTGCCATGGCTTAGGGGTAAAGAGAGATACCTGAAGTTAGACCCTTGATAGAACTCAGAAAACAATATTACAGAATCTTGACTTCTGAAATATCCCCCACATCTTGGAATGAGAGTAAAAATGTCCTAAAGTTTTAGAATGAGTGGATAAAGTTGAAATAGAAAAAGACATCCAGCTATCATTCCCTGAAAGAGATCTCACGGTTAAAAACTCACCAGAACTTCTTAGTTTAGTTTCAAAGCTCCTAGGTAAAGCAACTATTTTATTCTCATTTGATTATTTTATTTTTCCAATCACATGTTATAAAAGTTTTTTTTTACCATTCATCCATGTGCATATGCATATGCTTATTTTTATGTTACATAATTGCCTTCCACCCTCCCTTCCCACCCCTCTCCCCTCAGTGGCAAACAGTCAGGTGAATATTATACATGTTCATTTGTGTTTAACATGTTTACAGATTAGTCTTCTTCATATGAGGAATAAGGATTAAAGGAAAAGAATGAAAAACCCTAAGGTAAAAAAGAAATATATAAAAGGGATTTTTAAAAAAGTGATTGTAAAGTTTATTCAGATTTGAAGGGTTTTTTTTTTGCTTTATTTTGTTTTGTTTTTCTTCCTCTGGATCATCCATAACCAGTCTCCTAGGGTTATCCTAGTTCTCTGAACTGCTGAGAGAAGCTGTGTCCATCAGAACTGTTCAACTCACAATGTTGTTATTTTAATATGTACAATATTCTCTTGGTTCTACTCCCTTCACTCAGCATCAGATCCTGCAGCTCATTCCATGCTTCTCTAGAGTTTTATCATTTATGGTTCTTATAGAACAATAGTATTCCATAATATTCATATACCATAACTTGTTCAGCTATTTCCCAATTGATGGACATTCCCTCAATATCTAATTTTTTGCTACTTCAAAAAGCCTCTATAAATATTTTAGAGCATGTGGGATTTTTCACATTCTTTATTTCTTCTGGATACAGGCCTAGTATTGAAATTTCTGTGTCAAAGGGTATGATTAGTTTTGTTAATCTTTACGCATAGTTACAAATTGCTCTTCAGAATGGGTGGATCAATTCACAGATCCACCAACAATGCACTGGTGTCTCAATCCTCTCACAATCTCTCCAGTAGTGATCATTTTAACTTTTTGTCATCTTACTCAATCTAACAGGTGTGAGGTGATATCTCATAGCTGTTTTAATTTGCATTTCTCTAATCAGTACTGATTTGAAGCTTTTTTCATATGATTATATGTAACTTTAATTTCTTTATTTGAAAACTGTCTGTTCATATACTTTGGGGATTGACTTGCAAACTTTTAAATTTGATGCAATTCTCTAATATATTTTAGAAATGAGACCTTTATCAGAACCACTAACTGTGACAGCTGTTTCCTAGCTTTCTGGTTTCTTTCTAATTTTGGCAGCATTTTAGTTTTTATTAATGCCAAACCTTCTAATTTAATAGAGTCAAAAACATCTATTTTGTAATTTATAATGTGCTCTATTTATTTCTGGGTCATAAATTTCTCTCCTTTCCATAGATTTTTTGTAGGTCTGTTAATTGATCTACTGTATTGCACTTTATGCTTAAATCCTGTTTGACCTGATTTTGGTATATGGTGTGAGATATGGGTGTATGCCTAGTTTTTGCCATACTCTTCCAGCTTTCCCATCAAATTTTGTCAAACAGTGAGTTCTTATCCCAGAAGCTAATATCTTTAGGTTTATAAACAGTAGATTACTGTAGTCATTTACTAGTCTTTCATTTGAATCTATGCTAATTCACTGATTCATTACTCTATTTCTTAAGCAGTATCAGGAAATTTTGGTGATTGCCGCTTTATAGTCATATTAGATCTAGTAGAGCTAGACCACCTTACTTTACAATTTTTTATCAGTTCCCTTGATATTCTTGACCTTGACCTTTTGATGTTCCAGATGAATGTTTTTACTATTTGTTCTCACTCAGAAAAAAAATTATTTGGTAGTTTGATTGGTATATCACTAAATTCTAGAAGCAAATATTGTGATTAGCTAGAAAGAAACAATTCAAATAATGTGGAGCTACCTTCAGAATAATAAAGATTTAGTAGTTTCTACTTTACAAGACCAAAATTCATGTAACAATATATTCTGAGGAACAAAGGAGCTGAACTTGTTATCAAGAATAGCAAAGTTTTCTGTTATCCTGAATAGGAAAAAAAAACAGTGACTCAAAATGAACATTTAATGAACTAGAGAATTTTCAGGAATTTTTCAGTTATTTGTGACAAAAAAAAGAAAAGTCAATCAAAAATTTGATTTAGATCTCAGGAGAAATATAAGAAGGGGAATGTTAAAGATCAATTAAAAAGGATTATTAATGAAGAAATGTTATTTGTTGCTCTTAAATTGTATTATTATTTGGGTACTTTGACAAAGCATGCATGAATAGAAAACTTGGGGTATAGTAATATGATGCACAATTATCTCAAACAAATAAAGTGTGAATGCAAGAAGAATTGCAATGGAGGCAGGGAAGGGTGGAGCACTGGTAGTGCTAGAATCTCATTCTCATTAGCAGTAGGTTAAAATTAGAACAACATATACATCTAGAAGGATATAATAATCCTCTTACCTTACAGAGAAATATGAGCACAAGGCAAAAGAATAAGGGAGGGGCTCTTGGAAGTTTGTCCTGATAACAAAGGAGGATGATAAAGGGAGAGATAATTCAAAGTATGGATAATAAATAAAGGAATAGGATAGAGGAGAGAGGAGAAAGGAGAAAGGATAGAGGAGAGATTCTTAGAAGGGGTGAAGACTATGAAGGCTAGTGGTTAGAATTCAATTAGATGTTTGAGGAGTGATAGAGTAAAAAGAAAGGGAAAGATGTATTAACAATGATTATGAATAGAATGGGGTGAAATGTACAACTAGTAATTGTAACTGAATCGGATGAACTGACTTAAATTATGAAAATGGATAGCAGAATAAATTTAAAAGGGAAGCTGAAAATGTTACTTACAAGAAACATACTGATAAATGAGAGAGTAAAAATGAAAAACTACAGTATAATTTATTATGCTTCAGCTGATTAAAAAAGGGGTGGCAATCATGAACTCAAAGCTAATAAGGGGTTTAGTTAAAGAGACAGAAAAAAACTTTTATGATTAGAAGTACTATAGATAATGAAGTAATATTAAAAATATACTGATATACATCAAATACTGTAGCATCTTATTTTTTTGCAAGGCAAATGGGCTTAAGTGACTTGTTCAAGGTCACACAGATAGGTAATTATTACATGTCTGAGTCTGGATTTGAACTCATGACCTCCTGAATCCCGGAACTGTACTCTATCCAATGTGCCACCTAGCTTCTCCCTAGCATCTAAAGTTTTAAAAATTATTTTTATTTTTACTTTTATTGAATTTTACAGTTTTTCCTCTAAACTTGCGTCCCTCACCTCCCTCCCCCGCCACTGAAGACAGTCTGATAGTCTACATTGTTTCCATGATCAAAATTGAATGTGTTGAGAGAAAAATCATATCCTAAAAATAAAATAAAATATAAGAGATAGCAAAATTGTATAGTAAGATAACTTTTTTATTTTTTCAAAATTAAAGGTAATAGTATTTGGTCTTTTTTTGAAAATCCGCAATTCTATGTTTGGATACAGATGGTATTCTCCATCGCAGATACCCTAAAATTGTCCCTGATTGTGGCATTGATGAAATGAGCAAGTCCATTAAGACTGATCATAAAGGGTGGCTAGGTGGAGGGCGTACAGCCTTGGAGTCAGGAATACCTGGGTTCAAATCCGGGCTCAGACATTTAATAATTATCTAGCTGTGTGGCCTTGCAAAAACCTAAAAAAAAAAAAGATTGATCATCAACCCCATGTTGCTGTTATGGTGCTCAATGTTCTTCTGGTTCTGCTCATCTCATTCAACATCAGTTCATGTAAATCTTTCCATGCTTCTTTGAATTCCCTTCCTTCCTTGTTTCTAAAAGAACATAATGTACATATACCGCAGAGTGCTTGGTCATTCTCCAATTGACAGAAATTCATTCATTTCCATTTTTTTGCCACCACAAACAGAGCTGCTATGAATATTTTTGTACAGGTGATGCTAGCCTTTTTTCAGAATCTCTTCAGGGTATAGCCCCAGTAGTAGTATTGCTGGATCAAAGAGAATGCACATTTTTTTTTTTTTTTTGCCTTTTGGGCATAATTCCAAATTGCTCTCCAGAAAGACTGGATGAGTTCACAGCTCCACCTACAATGTATTAGTGTCCCAGAATTCCCATATCCCTTCCACCATTGATCATTATCCTTTCTGGTCATATTGGCCAGTCTGAGAGGTGTGATGTGGTACCTCAAAGATATAGCATCTAAATTTTTAAAGGAAAAGCTAAATAAATTACACATGGAAATAGATTATATAATAGTGGGGGACCCAATCTTCCCATCTCAGAACCAGATAATTCTAAACAAAATAAATAAGAAACTATTAAAGGAGCTGAATAGAATCTTAAATAAGCCAAATATAATAGGCATCTGTAGAGAACTGAATGTGAAAATAAAAGAATGCACCTTTTTTCAGAAGTACATTTATCTTTACAAAAATTGATCATATTTTAGCATAAAAACTTTATTTTTAAATGTTGAAAAGCAGATGTGAAATGCATTCTTTTCAAGTCATAATGGAATAATAGCATATTTAACAAGATATCATGGAACTGTAGATTAAAGATTAACTGGAGATTAAATAATTTAATCTTAAAGAATGAATAAGTCAAATAAAAATCATAGAAAGTAATAATTATATTTAAATGAATGATAATAATGAAACAAAATTAAAAAATTTACGGGATGCAGCAAAAGAATCCATCTGAGGAAAATTTAAATCTTTAAGTACAATATAAGTAAAACAGGGAAAGAGCAGAAAAGTGAATTGCTCATACAAATAAAAAAATTAGAAAAAGAACACGTTAAAAATCTCCAATTAAACACAAAATTGGAACTTCTAAAAATCTGTGATGAGGTTAATGAAATTGAATGTAAGAAAACAATGAATTAATAGATGAAACTAGAATTCAATAACTCTATAAAATATATTAATCATTGATTAATAAGATCAAATAAGAACAAAACAAGTTAGTAATATCAAAAATAAATGTCTGTACATAACAGTAATGAAAATAAAAGCAATTATTTGGAATTATTTTGTCCTATTATTTGCCAATAAAATTACAATTTAAGTGAAATGAAAGAATGCTTAGAAAAATGAAGCATATTAACATAAGAGAAAATATAATATGAAAATAAGCATATTTTGAAAGTAGAAATCAAAGAAACCATAATTGAACTCCCTAAGGAAAAAATATCAAACATTTAAAGGTCAACTAATTCCAAAATTAAATAGTTTGGAATAGTTGGCAAAGAATAAGGTCTACCAAATTCCTTTGATGAAATGAATATGGCACTGATACCTAAACCAGAAAGAGAAAAAAGAGAAAAAGAAAATCAAAGACTAATTTCATTGATTATTATTTATGCAAAAATTCTAAGTAAAAATATTATCCAATAAGTTGTAATGAATAGAAATGGTGATCAATGACATTTATAGTAGAAATGCAGAGTGGTTTAAAATAAGGAAATGTATCGACAAAATAGATTATTTCAATAGCAACAGCAACAAAAAAAAATGATCATATCAACAGCTGCAAGAGAAAGCTTTTGAAAAAATGTAATGCTCATGCCTAATAAAAACACTTGAAAACATAGAGATAAATGAATTATTTTCTTAAAATATTGCATAACATCCATTTAAAATTATCAGAAAATATTATTTGTAATGGGAATGAATGAGGAGCCTTCTCAATAAGACTGTGTGAAACACAAAAAGGCATTATCACCAATATTATTGATACTAATAATAGAAGAAAAGGCAAAGAAAATGAAGAAATCATAATGAACAATGAGACAATAGAATTTGCTTTTTAAATATGTTTTTGATATACTTGAAAAATCCTAGAGATTTAAATAAAATTAGTTGAGACAACGAAAATCTTTAACAAAATAGGATATAAAAAAACCCACATGAATCATTGGAATTTTATATATCACCAAAAAAATCCTGTAAGAAAAATAGTAAGAAATAATTCATTTAGAATAACTTTAGACTATATAAAATAACCTGAGAGCTTTTTCATATAAAGAAAAAGCAAAACTTAAATGAATTAATCAGATTTAAATAATTGGAAAATTTTAATTGTTCCTGGCTGGATAGAACCAATAAAACAAAAATGCCAATTTTACCTAAACTAGAATACTAATTCAATGTCAGCTCAATTAAATTACCAAAATTGTATTTTGTTGAGCTACAATATACATTAATGAAATGAATAAATAAAAGTAGAGAACATTGTGAGTTCTAAAATGGAATGAAAGAAATTTAAAAAAAGTTTTTTTCCAAATTAAACCAATATAGTCAAGATTAAAAAGAAAGCATAAAATCTGGGAAAATTTTGGGAAAAATTCTTGGGTAAATATCTGCTTGCGTCTCTCTCACACACACATGCACATACGTGTGCATATGTGTATGTGTGTGGATGTTCATAGTATGTATATTATATTTATATATATATATATATATATATATATATATATATATGCAGAGAGATTTGTCAGATTTCTAAGAATATGAATTACTCCCAGTCAAGAAATGGTCAATGAATATTTTCAGGCAATTTTTCAGTGAAAAAAACAAAACTTTATAAAATTCATGTGAATTAGTTCTTTTAACCATTTTTGATGAGATGAATGAAAATTAAAATAACTTCAAGATTTAATCTTGCATTTATCAGATTAGCTAAAATGAAAGAAGGGGGAAATAACAGATGCTGGAGTTGATTGGAAAATTTAGGTCATTAATACAATGTTGATAGAACTTTGAATTGGGTAAAATCATTTTGGAGAGCAATCTGAAAATATGCCCAAAGAATTACAAAACTGTGTATATCCTTTTACCCAGAAAAAAAGAGGAAAAAAAGAAAGTTACATGGAAATTTTATTACATATTTGAAAGAAATACCAAGTTGTACACAATAAATTTATAATTTTGTATACATTCAATATTTTTCTCTATTCTGCTATGTTATATAAATACTTGTTTTACTTATTGTTTATTATAAAATAAAAAAATGGAATAATGACATTTGTTGATGAGACCCAAGTAGATTAATTTAAGATTACTTTAAATTGATCCTGCAAGTATCTTTTGTGTACATAGTACATCTTTTTCATTAACATGCAAATTTCTTCAGTGCAGACTGTTTTTGTATTTCTTTGAATCCCGAATATTTGACACAAGGTCTGTTACTTAAATCTCCTTGAGTTGACTATGTTCACATTGAAAAAGTAATAAACAAACAAACTGCAATAACAACAACCAAAACAAAACCATACATACACTTTGACCAAACATTACCACTCCTAGGTCTATTTTCCAAACAGAAAACAGAAAAGGAAAAGGACCTACAAAAACAAAAATATTTATAGCATTTCTTTTAGTGGTTGAAAAGAACTGGAAATTAAGGGGATGTCCATCAATTGAGAAATGACTGAACAAGCTGTTGTATGTGATTATGATGAAATAATATGGTGTTACAGAAAATGTCAAGCAAGATATTCTCAGAAAAGCCTGAAAAGACTTACATGAATGTGAAATGAGCAAAGGAGACCTTTGTATACAGTAGTAGCAAAATCATATAATGAACAACTGTGAATTATTTAGCTATTCTCAAGAATTCAATTATTCAAGACAAATATGAAGGACCTATGAAAAATGCTATCCAACTCCAAAGAAAGAACTGATGAAGTCTAAATGCAGATCAACACATACTTTTACTTAATTCTTTCTTTTTCTTTTTTTCTTTGTGCTTTCTTTCAAAACATGACTTACAAAGAAATATATTTTGCATGACTGAACATTTATAATATATATCAAATTGCTTGCCTTCTCACTGTGGGGGGAGGGAATAAGAATTTGAAACACAAGATTTGGAAAAATGTTAAAATTAGTTTTACATGTAATTGGGAAAAATAAAATATGAAACTAAAATTAAGGAAAGCCCAAGAGCAAGAGGTAGAAAGAGAAATTTCATTCAAAATAACTATAGACAGCATTAAATACTTGGGAATCTACCTCCCAAGACAAACCCAGAAACTATATGAGCACAATTATAAAGCACTCCTCACCCAAATAAAGTCAGATCTAGATAATTGGAAAACTGTCAAATGCTCATGGTGACATCAAACTAATCTAATAAAAATGACAATTCTATCCAAATTATATTATTTATTCAGTGCCATACCACTCAAACTACCAATTAACTACTTTCCTGAGGAAGAAAAAAATAGTAACAAAATTAATCTGGAGCAACAAAATCTATACTATAACGTGGCAGTAATCAAAACTGCCTGGCACTGGTTAAGAAATAGAGTAATGGATCAGTGAATTAGTATGGGTTCAAAAGAAACCACAGGAAATGACTACAGAAACCTACTATTTGACAAATTCAAAGACATCAGCTTCTGGGATAAGAACTCAATATTTGACAAAAATTGTTGGGAGAATTGGAAAATAATATGGCAATCAATAGGCATAGATACATCTCACACCTTGTACCAAAATAAGGTCAAAATAGATACAGGATTTAGACATAAAGAGTTATACAATAGATAAATTTATAGACCAAAATTACTCTATCTGATCTATGGAAAAGGGATAAAGTTATGACCAAACAAGACATAGAGTAAATTATAAACTGCAAAATGAATGATTTTGATTATATTAAATTAAAAAGGTTTTGCACTAATAAAATCAATGCTACCAAAATTAGAAGAAAAGCAGAAAAATGGGAAGTAATCTTCACAACCAGGAGTTCTGATAAAGGTCTCATGTCTATAATAGAGAATTGCATCAAATTTATAAGGTCTCAAGTCATTCTCCAATTGGTACATGGTAAAAGGATGTGAACAGACAGTTTTCAAATGAAAAAATTAAAGCTTTATATATTCATTTGAAAAATGCTCCAAATCATTATTGATTAAAGAAATGCAAATTAAAACAGCAATAAGGTGCCATCTGACATCTATTAGATTAGCCACAATAAGAAAAAGGGAAGATGATCAACAATGGAGAGATTGTGACAGGATTCAGAAATTTCTGGAGAGCAATATGGAACTATGCCCAAAGAAAAATAAAACTGTTCATACTCTTTGACCCAGCAATTCTAAGTCTGTATCCAGAAGAAATTATAAAAAATACGAAAAGTCCTACGTATTCCAAAATATTCATAGCAGCTTTTTTTGTAGTGGCAAAGAATTGGAAATTGAGGGGATGCCCATAAGTTGGGGAATGGTTTAATAAGTGATAGTACATGAATACAATGGAATACTATCCTTTTATAAGAAACTGTAAATGGTCAGATTCTAGGAGTGTATAAAATAAATCCACTTGAATCATTGGAATTTTTATATATCACCAATAAAATCCTGTAAGCAAAATAGTAAGAATAACTCATTTAGAATAACTTTAGACTGAATAAAATAACCTGAAAGTTATTTTACATAAAGACAAAGCAAGAACTAAATGAACTGGAAAAGTTTAATTGGAAAATGGCTAAACAAGTTATGGTACATCGATACAATGTAATACTATTGTTCTATAAGAAACCATAGAGGTTCAGACTGGAGAAGCATGGAATGACTTACAGGATCTGATGCTGAGTGAAGGGAGTAAACCAAAAGAACAATGTACACATCAACAACAACATTGTGAGATGAATAGCCTTGATGGAAGAAGCTCCTCTCAGTAGTCCAGAGAGCTAGGACAGCTGTATTGATTCGTTATGGACTATATTATCCCTATCCAGAGGAAGAAAAACAAAAACAAAATGAAACAAAACACACACACACACACACACACACAAACACACACACACACCAAGAACCCTTCAAATCTGATGAAAACTTTATAAATATCTCTTATGTATCCCTTTCCCTTAATCCTAATTCCTCATGCCCAAAATTGCTAATTTGTAAACATGTTTGTAAAAATATGTATGTAAAATGCTAACTTGACTGTTTCCCACTAAGGGGGGTGGGATGGGAAATGAAGGTGATGGAAAATTTTGTAGCTTGGAAATATGCATGTGCATATAGATGAAAATAATTAGATAATAAAATAAGCAAATAAATAAATAATCTAATAAAATAAAACATCTATATGATCTAAAATATTTATAGCAGCTCTCTTTGTGGTGCCTAAGAATTGGGTGATACCTATCAATTGGGAAATTGCTTATGTAATTGTGGTTTATGATTATGATGAAATACTATTGTGCTATAAAAAGTACTGAACTGATTTTAGGAAAAAAAATCATGTGGTACCTAGCTGGTACACTGGCCCTAGAGTTAGGAGGAACTTAAGTTCAAATTTGACCTCAGGCACTTAATGATTACCTTGCTGTGGGACCTTGGGCAAGTCATTTGAGCCCATTGCCTTGAAAAGATAAAAAAAAAGAAAGAAAGAAAAAAAACATAGAAAGGCATAAGAAATAATGAAAAATGAAGTGAGCAAAACCAAGAGAATGATTTAGACAGGAATAATAATAATATTGTTCAAAGAATAATATTAATCAGGGGCGGCTAGGTGGCGCAGTGGATAAAGCACCGGCCCTGGAGTCAGGAGTACCTGGATTCAAATCCGGACTCCTAACTGTGTGGCCTTGGGCAAGCCACTGAACCCCATTTGACTTGCAAAAACCTAAAAAAAGAATAATATTAATCAATCAAGTTATTCTGAGTATTATAAGTGTTCAACTAATCAATAAAAGGACCTTATGAAGGAAGATGTTATCTACATCAAGAGAAAGATCTGCTAAATACAAGAACACATCATATGGTTTTATGTATATTATGTATATTTACTATTTGTCAAATAGTGACTTTCTCTAGTACGGGGTGGGAAGGTTAGGAAGAAGACAGTACAGAACTTGAAATGCAAAAAAATAATTAAATTATATAAATTTTGATATTACTCCAGTAGTTTGTGTCTTTGTGGTTATTGGGGAGTTTATGTTTTGTTCAATTTAGATCAGGTTATTTAAATTTCCAATTTCTGACTTTGGTTAACCTGGGTATTTTGTGTTTTTATAAATATGCATCACTTTCACTTAAATTATCATGTTGATGACATATTTTTGGCAAAATAGCTCCTAATAATTTTATAATTATTTTCATGTTATCCTTTTTATTTAAAATTATCAATTTGGTTTTCCTTTTTTGAGATGAGATTAGTTAACACTCTATTTTATCATACCTTTTAATAACCTCATTTTGTCATTTTAGTTATTTTTGCTTGTTTCATTTTGTTTCTCTTCTTCTAATGAAACAAATTTATAAACTCACAGAACTGAGAATGGGAAGTAACTCCAGTTGCCATCTATTCCAGAAGTAAAACAGACCAAAGTAAAGTCATCATCCAGTCTTTTCTTAAAAGTTTTTGAGGAGAGTGACTATATCTCTCAAAGCAGACCATTCCACTTTTGTTCAGATATAATTATTGGGTTTTTCATAATATCAGCACTTTGTCTTTTGAAAATTTCTGCTTTTTGATAATTGTTTTAATACCAACTTTACATGATAACCTTCAAATAATTGAATAGCAAAAGCTATGTTATTCTGTAGTAGGAGTATTCTCTGTCTCCAGGTGAAAAATTCAGGACTCTGATACTGGAGTGAGAGTATAAAAAGAAAATAGAGATTTATTAAAAGGTTATTCAGTACAAAAAGAAAGAAAGAAACTGAGAAATACTTAAGAATTCTTTAAAGGTCACTTGGGTTTTGAGTACAATAGTTTGAACAGACAGGTCAGCTGCTGATTAACTCTAATTTATGAGGTAAAAGACAGAGGTATCTGCCAGATTCATTTTACATGCCCTCAGGGTCCATGGGAAGGGCAGCCAGGATCTTGTATTGGGGAGGCTCTAGGAGGTGAGCCTCCTACCTGGTTTAAGGTGACATACTCTCATGCCCATGTGATCTAGCTTCTAATTTGACCCATAAGTGAATGCATGACCACAGTCAAAGTAAAGTTTAAGAGGAACATTTTTACAATTTCAGAGATTACAAAAATCAGTTTCCTAGATATATAATCATATATATATATATATATATATATATATATATATATCATATATAATATATATGTGTATATATGTACATATATATATATATATATATATACTTATGCAATATTGAAGAATCTAAATGTTTTGACAATGCAGAGAAAACTGCAAAATCTGTTTCCAATTACAATATTTCTCTGGACCCATAATTCCCCGTATCAGCTCTCCTTGAATTTTCTTTTTTCCTGAATTTAAACTAGCTTAATCCCTTTTTCAGTTTGAAATTTTAATGAAAATAGTCACCTCAACAGAATAATGGTCTTTAATCCAGGCAGAACTGTTATAGTTTATGGTACCGCACCATAAGCACTGGACCACTTAAGAAGGGGGCGGGGGTTACATAGAACACCAGGGCAGAGAGAATGACCAGGATGCTAGTAGAAGAGGTTAGGCATTTTCACTAGATAATTTATTTTGTGTACCATAAAGATTTCTTGGAAATTTAGGGAGGAGAAAATTTGGGAGATTTAAAAATTAATTGGAAACCAGATTGACAATTTCTAGTCAGCCCCAGAGAATTCATATTCCTGGGAACTGAAACCAGGTCACCATCAATCTGTCCGCAGTCAGTTGCATTTGTCAAACTTCATCTGATTGTCATATATTCTGAACTCAAGGCCTTTACTCTCTTATTTACCCTCCTTCCAAGATTATCTAGTTTGTCAATATCTTTAAGCTAAAATGCCAAAAATTGAAGATAAAAATTAATTCAAGGTCTGTTGAGAGCATGGAATGATGAAATTATCAATTCCTTATTCAACAAGGCAATTTTGCCCATTGTAATATAGCCCAAGATCTTTTTATTTATTTTTTGACAATCAAACTAAATTGTTGGCTAATCTTGTAACTGTAGACCATTAAACACTTAATCTTCTATCCAGTAAAGCCATTTGTCTACCTATTTATCTCTGCCATCTTATATTTTGAAGGGGTTTTTTTTTGTTTATTTGTGAACTGTGTCAGGATTTTTGTTCCTTAGTGAATTTCATCTTATTGGAATTATGCCATTTCTATAGTCCTTTAAATTACTTTGTGATCCTGACTCTTTCATATATTGTGTTAGCTATAATTAGCAGCTTTGTGTCTATAAAGTCTAATGGACATACCATCTGAGCATTTATTGAAGTTTCAAGAAAAAATTCTGAACAGCAAAGGATTAGGTTCAGATGCCTGACATATCCCATTAGAGAAGTCCAATAACATTGACATTGATCTATTAAGAAAACCAACTAAATGCCCTTTGTCTATAATCATCACACTAGTACAGAATTTTGTAGTGTTGCTAAGCCATATCCTCCTAACTTCTCCATAAGAATAATATGAAATGTTATCAAGACCTTTTCTTTTAGGTTAAAATTTTTTTAAATAACCAGCATAACTGAAATGGTGTGGTTAATTTTTGAATGGATAGAATGGTGAAAAAAACATTTTTTTTCTTAAGACAGCTAGGTGGTACAGTGGATAGAGACCAGCCCTGGAGTCAGGAGGACCTGAGTTCAAATCTGATATCAGATACTTAATTCATATCTGTGTGGCAAGTCACTTAAGCCCATTGCCTGTCTAAAATCCAATCTTCCCTCTATAAGAAGATTTTCCCTAAAATCAAGATTAAATTTGCTTCATTGCAACTACACCCATTTGCTTAAGGGTTTTATTTCTGGTACAAAACAAAATAAATTTAATGCCAACATCAAATAATTAAAATCTAAGCCAAGTAATATCTTAATTTTGCAATCCATTAATTTAGAAATACCATGCTAAAAAAAAAGAGGATGATATGATTTGTTCTTCAAGAAATAATAGTCCTAACATTTTAAAGAAAACTCATAAATTATCATATTTATTCTTATTTTTTCCTTGCTTCTATAATTTGCACAATTGTCCTACTTTCTTCAAAGGACCTTTATTTATTGCACATTTATTGTATTATAGTGAGGGAAGAATATATTTGATGTTTTTGTTTTTCAGCATGTATTTATCAGACACTTAGTACCACAAAACTTGACAATTTTTAAAAATTAATTAATTAATTAATTTACATCCATATGCTCATGTATCTATTTCATACAAAATTTCCTTCCACCCTCCCTTCCTACCTCCCTGCCCTCAGATGCAAACAGTCAGATTAGCATTTTGCATACATATTTTGGTTAAGCATGTTTACTTATAAATCATTACCAATATGAGGAATTAGGATTAAGGCAAAGAACACATAAGAAATAATTTTTTATAAAGTGTTCAACAGAATTGGAAGGATTGTTTTTTCTTTCTTTTTTTGTTTCATTTTCGTTCCTCTTGATGGGGATAATATTTTCCATAGCCAATCTAATACCATTGTTCTAGATCTCTGAACTGCTGAGAGGAGCTCCTTTCATTAAGGTTGATCATCTCACAATGTCGTTGTTAAGGTGTACACTATTCTCTTGGTTCTGCTCCCTTCACTCAACATCAGATCCTGTAATTCCTTCCATGCTTCTCTAGAGTCTGACCATTTATAGTTACTTACAGAACTATAGTATTCTATAATATTCATGTACCATAACTCCCTAATTGATGGACATGCCCTAAATTTTCAATTCTTTGCCATGTAGGCATGCCATGAAGGCATGTGAACATGTAAGACTTTTCCTATTTTTTTATAATTTTTTTCTGTACATAGACCTAGAATTGGAATTGCTGGGTCAAAGGGTATGAACAGTTTTATTGCTCTTTGGGTGTAGTTCCATATAACTGTCCAGAATGGTTGGATCTGTTCACAACTCCACCAGCAATACATCAATGTCCCAGTCCTCCCACAACCTCTCCAGTAGTGATCATTTTCCCTTTTACTCCTCTTAGCCTATCTGATAGGTGTGAAATGATACTTGAATTTCTCTAAGCAATAATGGTTTGGAATAAATTCCCATTTGATTATATATATAGCTTTAATATCTTCATTTGAAAACTGTCTATTCACATCCTTTGACTACTTATCAATTGGAGAATGACTTTTGTAACCTTATAAATTTGATGCAATTCTGTATATATTTTAGAAATGAGACCTTTATCAGAACTCCTGTTGTTGTGAAGAGTATTTCCTAGTTTTCTGCTTTCTTTCTAATTTTGACAGCATTGATTTTATTAGTGCAAAAGCATTTAAATTTAATAGAGTCAAAATCATTCATTTTGCAGTTTATAGTTAACTCTATTTCTTGTTTGATCACAAATTTATCCCTTTTCCATAGATCTGATAGATACAATATTTCTTGATCAATTAATTTACCTATGGTATCACTTTTTATGTCTAAATCTTGTATCATTTTTGACTTTATTTTGGTATAGGATGTGAGATGTGGATCTATGACTATTTATTACCACACTATTTTCCAGTTTTCCCAACAATTTCTGTCAAATATGGAGTTATCCCAGAAACTGATGTCTTTGAGTTTGTCAAATAGGAGATTGCTGTAGTCATATACTGCAATTTCTTTTGAACTGATCCATTACTCTATTTCTTAACCAGTTTTTCCTTTTGGTTTTTTTTTTTAAGTTTGTGCAAGGCAATGGGGTTAAGTGGCTTGCCCAAGGCCACATGGCTAGGTAACTATTAAGTGTCTGAGGCCGGATTTGAATTCAAGTACTCCTGACTCCAAGGCCAGTTCTCTATCCACTGTGCCACCTAGCCGCCCTAGTACCAAGCAGTTTTGATGACTTCTGCTTAATAGTATAGCTTTTTAGATCTGATAAACCTAGACTACCTTCTTTTACATTTTTTATCAGTTCCCTTGTAATTCCTGACCTTTTGTTGCTGCAGATTAAATTTTTTACTACTTTTTCTATCTCTGTAAAGTTATTTGGAAGTTTGATTGGTATGGCACTGAATAAGTAATTTAATTTGAAAAGAATTGTCATTTTTATTATATTAACATCACCTATCCATGAGCAAGTAGAATTTTTTAATTTATTTAGATATGACTTTATTTGGGTGAGAAGTACTTTATAATTGTATTCATACAGTCTCTGGGTTTGTCTTGGGAATTAGATTCCCAAGTATATAATGTTATATATAAGTATTAAAAATGAAATTTCTATTTCTATTTCTTGCTCTTGGGCTTTATTATTCAGACACAGAAATGCTGATGATGTATGTGGGTTTATTTTATATCTTGTTACTTTGCTGAATTTTTTAATTGTTCCAAGTTGTTTCTTAGATGATCTGCACAGGTTCTCTAAGTATACCATGATATCATCTGCAAAGAATAAAAGCTTTGCTTTCTCATTGCCAAGTTCGGTTCCTTCAATTTCTTTTTTCTTCTTTTACTGAAATAGCTAGTATTTCTAATACTCTCTTGGATAGTAATGGTAATAATGGACATCTTTGTTTCTACCTTGATTTTATTGGACATACTCTGAGTTTATTCCCATTACATATATTTGTTGATGATTTTAGATATATACTCTTTATTATTTTAAGGCAAACTTCACTTAATCCTAAACTCTCTAGTGTCTTTAATAGGAATGGATGTTGTATTTTACCAAATACTTTTTCATCAGCTAGTAAGAAAATCATATGATTTTTGTTGATTTTTCTTTTGATATGTTTAGTTATGTTGCATATATTCCTTATATTGAATTGTCTGGTATAAATCCTAACTGATCATTGTCTCTTATCCTAGTAATAACTTGCTGTGGTCTCATTGCTAAAATTTTGTTTAAGATTTTTGCATCAATGTTCATTACAGAGATTGGTATATAATTTTCTTTGTCTATTTTTGGTTCTTCTTGGTATCAGCACCTTGTTGATGTCAAAACAGGAGTTTGGCAGAACTCCTTCTTCTCCTATTTTTAAAAATAGTTTATGTAGAATAGGAATTAATTGTTCCTTAATGGTTTTGTGGAATTCACTTGTAAATCCATATGGACCTGGAGTCTTTTTTATAGGGAGTTTATTGAAGGTTTCTTCAATTTCTTTTTCTGAGATGGAATTATTTAAGAAGTTTATTTCACCTTCTGCTAATATGGGAAGTTTGCAGTTTTGTAAATATTCATTCATTTTATTTAAGTTATCCAATTTATTGGCATACAGTTTGACAAAGTAACACCAAATTATGTCTTTAATTTCCTCTTCATTTGTGGTTAGTTCACGTTTTTCATTTTTGATACTGGTAATTTGTTTCTCTTCTTTCTTTTTTTTATAAATCAGATTAACTAAAGTTTTGTCTATTTTATTGGCTTTTTCATAAAACTAACTCAATGTTATTTATGAAAACAGTGGTTTTCTTGCTTTCTATTTTATTATTCTACCCTTTGATTTTCAGAATTTTTAATTTGACACTTAATTGAGGGTCTTTAATTTGTTCTTTTTCTAGCTCTTTTAATTGCATATCCAATTTGTTGATTTCTCCATTCTCTATTTTACTTATATAGACATTTAAAGGTGTAAAGTTTCCCCTCAAAACTGCTATGTCTGCATAAAATTTAGGATGATGTCTCATTAGTTTCATTTTCTTGAATATAATTGATTATTTCTATTATCTGCTGTTTGTTCCACCCATTATTTATTATAAAGCTATTTAATTTCCAACATATACTTGGTCTATCTTTCCCTGACCCTTTATTACTTGTAATTTTTATTGCATCATGGTCTGAAAAGTATGCATTAATTATTTATATCTTTCTGCATTTGATTAAAAGCTTTTTGTGCCCTAGTACATGGTCAATTTTGGTATTGGTGCCATGTAATACTGAGACAAAGGCATATTATTTTCTATCCCCATTAAATTTTCTCCAGAGGTCTATCATATTTCTTTTCCTAAGATTTCCTTCACCTTCTTAAATTCCTTCTTGTTTACTTTATGGTCATATTTATCTAGTTCTGAGACAGGGAGATTGAGGACTCTGTCCTCAGCTTTGCTGTCTATGTCTCCTTGTAATTCACTCAAGTTTTTCGTCTAGGAAATTGAATGCTATGCCAGTATGTGTGTATATGTTGAGTACTGATATAGATTCATTACCAATGGTGCCTTTTAAGATGTAGTTACCTTCCTTATACTTTTTAATAAGATTGATTTTTGCTTTTCCTTTATCTGAGATTAGGATTGTGAACCCTGATATTTTTCCTTCAGCTGAGGCTTAATATACTTTGTTCTGTCCTTTTATCTTTACGCTGTGCATATTTCCATGCTTTAAATGTGCTTCTTGTAAACAACATATTGTAGGATTCTGGTTTTTAATCCATTCTGCTATCCACTTCTGTTTTATGAGAAAGTTCATCCCAACATTTACAGTTGATTGCCATTATACATTTCCCTCAATGCTCTCTTTCTCTATTTATATTTTTCTAATTCCTTTCCTCTTATACTTCAGCACCAAAATTTTATACCCTTTCCTCTTTGACTTTTCTATTAAGATTTAACCTTCACTTTATTTTCACTTTTACCTTTGCCTTCCCTTTTATCAGTCCCTTCTTCCTTTATCTTTTTACCCCATTTCTACCCTCCCCATTTCCTGCAGATTAAAATAAAATTTTAAACCCAAGCAGTAATGTATCTTATTCCCATTCTGGGCCAAATCTATTGAATAGAATTTACTCAGAGTTCACACTCTCCCTTCTTTCCCTCTAAAATTATAAATCTTTGTCCCTCTTAACCTGGTGTTCTTTATTGCTGTAGTATTTTTAATCAGGTATTATGGAACACATTTTGATTATTTTCTTGATAAGTTCATATTGTAATCAAAGTGTCATCACAGATTGCTTGGCTTGTTTGATTGCTTGATAAGCAGCATTGGCAAATTACATCCAATTAGATTTTTGATCATTTTTTACTTTACCCCCTTTCAACTACCCTCCAAGGACACACAGTCTTCCTCATGAGCTACAGTATCATCCAAAGCCAAATGATTTCTTGAACTATTTGTGCCTTTCCTCCCCCCACTGCCCATTTTCTCTCACACTTTGCCTGCCCCCCCCCAACCTGGGTACTTAACCCCTTGGTGAATCATGGCTTGCTTTCTCTAATATTTTACAGTTGCACACACACACACACACACACACACACACACACACACACACACAGACACACACAAACACGCCTAGTTAAGTGAAGCAGGGCCTATTTTCTCTCTCAAACTTTCCCTCACCCCCACCCTCACATGATACTTAACTCCCTTCTTTCTCTTACATTTTACAGGCCTCCCCACCCTGGGTGCTTAATACTTTGTTAAGTGAAGGGTGGATTGGGTCAAACTCTGATCTCATTAATTCCAAGAATCTTAAAGATCTCTAAGTACTTGGAGGCTCTGGAGGTCTCACCTGAGAACTTTACAAATGATTGTGCTTTACACAGATACTGACTCTGGACCTTGCAGTTTCTGATGCCCTCATCAGACAAAGTGCTAAGTTTTTGTCAGTACAACAGAATTAAAGTGGGTCAGAGGATAATGGGACACTGAAATTTAAAGTTAAAACCTCTGCATTTCATCAAGGCTTTTTTGTCTCACACATAGTGATGTCATCTTGGACATCTTCACTGGAGAAACAAGAACCAAATATACTCTTATCCTTTAAGTCCAATCTCTTCAATTATATCTGAGCCTTGAATTACCTTAGGAGAGAAGTGAAATTCTCAAGAATTATAAGTGTTATATCTTCCCTTTTAGGGTTGTAAAGAATTTGATGGTCTTGGGTAACATTTGTTTTATTTTGTTTTATTTTTCCCTTCTCCTTTTCATTTACCTTTTAATGAAACTCTCTGTTAATATTAAGCTGTCAGGACCTGGATTGGATTATGGCTAAAATCCCTCTGCTGGCTTTTGCCACTCTCCTGCCTCATGGACTTTAATTCCCTTTTTTCCCCCAAAGAGATGGACCTTCACTGAAGATTCCCCAGGATGTCTGCAGTTGAAAACTTCTTTGAATCTTCTCTTTTTCTTGGTGGCATCTGTAGCTTGATTGTCAGAGTAGAGGCTACATGTATCTTTGATAGGGAAAAGTTCTGGGAACAGGTTAGCTTCTCTCCTTCATCTTTGTTCAGCCACAGAAATCCAAGATGATAATATTTTTCTGAAATTTTCACACACAATTGAGAAATATAAATATTTCTTTCCATTTCCATTAAATAATTTCCAGAGTTCTGTACTTTATAATATTTCTAAAATTCTATTCCTCTCCTTAGGTTCTTTTTATTTATTTTTGTTAATTTTATGTCTGAAAGGGGCATGTTGAGATACCCATCAACTGCAGTTTTGCTTTCTGTCTTTCTATGAAGATAATATTTTTCTTCATCACCTTAGATATTTATGTATATATATGTATTATACATACATGTGTATGTATGTGCATATACACACATGCTTTTTCATGCATTATTACATGTATGTTGATGTGCATTGTGAATATATGTATATATATTTATATATATATATATATATATACATATACACACAATTAAAATTTGTGTTTAATTATATCCCTCTTTAATTAGAGGGCATGAAGGGAGTAAAGAAAAAGAAATAAGGGAGGCAGCTAGGCACAGCTGATAGAGCACCAGCCCTGGAGAAAGGAGGACCTGAGCTCAAATCTGACATCAAACACTTAAAAATTGCCTAGTAATTGGGCAAGTCATTCTTGACCCCATTGCCTTAAATAAAATTAAATTAAAAACCTAAAAAAAGGAAAAAAAACAGTTAACTAGATAATTTTGTTGTTTATTTAAAAGGAATGGCTACTTGTGTATAGTGGATCTGTTTCATGCACAGTCATTTTTTTATTAAGGTATGTTATGGAAATGCTTGTTTCATTCCAAAAATTAATAACAAAATTTAATAATAAACAGAGATACTCAAGCAAAGAGAAAATAAGCTTTTTTTTTCTTTGAAGTTTCCCTCTCCATAACCAATCCCTCAAAATAAAAATAAAATCAATTAAATCCTTGTGGTGATTATACAGAATGAAACAAAACAAATTTTGTAACAGGGTAAATATGAGAGAGTATTTTTAAGGGCAGTAAGGTACATTTCTCTTTAGAATAGTGAAAGGAAAAAAGAAGGAAGATGAGGAATCACCAATCACCAACTCCAGTCTAAGGAGTCCAAAAAGTTTTGGCAACACAGTTCTCCTTCATGCTTCCAGGTACATTTTTTAGTTTGTTTAAATTCTGCTCCCTTTCCCTCCTCAATTTATTGCCAATAGCACAGATTTTTTTATCAAAGTTTGCTTCAGTACAATGGGAATTTATTTGCCAGTCATAGCACCTTTGGCAATGCTAAAACAGCACTTCTCCCACGTTCAGTAAATATGTATTCTTCTATTCCTTTGTAAAATATTCTGTGGTATATCTGACATCTGTACCTATACAACACAGTTTTAAAACAAAAAGGAACATTAATGTGGATATTCAACCAAGCAATAGCCTAATAGCACTGGAGTGGTTAGATTCAAAGTATCCTTCAGTTAGGCTAGGGCTTTCCCACCCCCCTCTTTTTTAAGGTAATAAAATAATCTTTGAGATTAAATTGATTTAGAATACTAAAGTCTCACACTGTTTTATAGCAGATCTTGGTTACCTGCATACAAAACAACTCAAGCATCTCCATAATGTCTCAAAGACTTAGTTGGAAGTACATGATGGGCAGTCCACAATCAGGGTAGCTTCACTTAGCTGAATATCCTTCCTCTACTATAGCTAAATAAATCTTCTTTTGATGACTATTAAATGATATAGGAATTTCTTATTTTATTCCAGTATTGAAACTAAACTACCAGAGACTAGTTTGAGTCAGGTCCATTCTAGAATAGAGTGCTATTCTTTTTTTTGTTTTTTTGCAAGGCAAATGGGGTTAAGTGGCTTGCCCAAGGCCACACAGCTAGGTAATTATTAAGTGTCTGAGGCTGGACTTGAACTCAGATCCTCCTGACTAGGGCCAGTGCTCTATCCACTGTGCTACCTAGCTGCTGACTAGAGTGCTATTCTTTACAAAAGTATATCAACAATGCATTCAATAGACATAGTAAAATGTAAAGCTCCAGTTGCTAAATTCTTTCAGAGGCTAAAGGGCTAATTATAGACAGGGTGTGTGTGTGTATATATATATATATATATATATATATATATATATATATATATATATATATATATGTGTGTGTGTGTGTGTGTGTGTGTGTGCATATAGTACCATAGTATATTTAGGGAACAAAAGAAAATGTATATAGACTAAAACAAAACAGAATAATAATAACCTAAAGAGACTTGAAGAATAACTGATTGACTAATAAGGAATAAAGAACAGGTAAATAGAAAGTAAATCTATTCTTAGATGATATACATAAAACTTAGGTTATACACACACACACACACACACACATATATATATATATATATATTTCATGCACAGTCATCTTTTCGATTGGCAAATATGTACTTGCCAATAGCACAAAAGCAAATATATGTGAAACAACAAAAAAGCATACTCAAATCCATATTAATGAAAATATTCAATTATTTTCAGGATATACATCATGTAGATAAACAATATTGTCATCTGGTTTCTATTAGAAACTTATATGTATAATGACTTTTTTAGTTTCTCCTATGGCATCAAAAGTTTTAATATAGAGAGAAAGTTGACAGAAGAAACTAAAAAAAATGACTTTGCCCATTCCATAAATAAACTCTCTAATCATTCCACAACTAAGTATGACTTAGCTGTCTATTAATCTGCTAATGTGCACATTCAGTGAACACCATAACTTCCCAGCAAAACTTGGTTTTCTTTTTAAAGTACCTGACAATGAATTCAGGCACCTTAATATAATTTGTTTCTGTTAAGATGCTTCCAAATTTAAGTTATAATTTCATAGTAAGAAAAATTCTCCTTCAGTTGAAAGATATACTGACTCAAAAATCATAAAGCAGATGTCAATAGGTAAATGCAACTCATATTCAATATCAGAAGTCACAGTATAAATAATGCCTGTAGCATCATGTGTTATGATATTGTACTCAGGTGCTAAGAATGTCCCAAATTGATATCCCTTATATTTTTGTTCTCTTAGTGTCCCTAACTTTCAGCAGTGTATTGGAAATATTTGAAGTATACATTTCTTAGAAAATGGTATGGTATTGTTCTTAACTTCTTGATGCCTGCACAATTAAACACATTCTTCAGTGGTGTGCTTTTAAGCTTCCCTCTTAATCAGACTGGATCAAAAAAGAATGTCCATGTACAGAGAAATGCTCCTTCCATAACATAATGGAAACATTGTGATTAGATTGTCTACCTTGTGAAATGGCCAGTCACTTTCAAAATATGAACTTTTCTTTTAATCTCTTTCAGGTTATAACTGACTATTCTCTTTCTGCACTGTTTCATTCATGTCAACTTGACTTAATACACTAGCAGAGCTGAGGTGCTGAGGGATGGACCACAATTTAAACTTTTCAAAATATGTGAACAATTTGTTGTGGAAGAAGTATACTACTTTTTATCGGAGCTCATGAGAACCCACTTGTTTGATTTCCACTTGGACAAAATTAGTCACTATTAAAACATTAACTCTTATGCAGAAAATATTTACATTATGATAAGGTAAAAGCAAGAAAAAGTTATAACACCGCAGAAAGCAAATGCAGTAATAATCAGAACATCACAGTCTATTGAGTCATATATGTAATACCTTAGAGGAGACTGGTTAAGTCCCCTAAGGGTAGTACTTAGTTGAAAGTGCTCCATGTACTTGGAACAACTCATACCTCAGTAATAAAAGGCTTTTATTCCTGATTACTTCAGGAACACAAATCAAAGTCAGAAGAGATAGCATATACTGGCATATCTATAGCTATAGATTGCAAATACATATTGTATAAAGATGAAGCATGAAGTTATTTGGACTTCTGGAGTTCTCGACCAAGGTAGGGCTAAAGTTGATTAGTTGTCTTCACTAATACCAGTACCAATAGGATGAGATCTCATATATGTAGTGTGCAGAGATCCATCAGTCTACCTACAAGATAGACTAGCTCAGATTGGAAAATCAGATGTCAAAACTGCCATGCAATCAGAGCGTGGTTTAGACCTAGGAGTGCCCTGGATAATGCAGGGAAATCTAACCTTTTATTTTTGCTATTAATTCATGTTTTAAAATGTTTCTGTCCAATTACATGCAAAAGTAGTTTTCAATATTTATCCTTTTGCAAATTTTTGAATTCCACAATTCTCTACCACCCTTCATTCCCTCTTCCCTCCCTAAAGAAGTGAGCAAGATCATAGAAGTTGTACAGGCACATATTAGATGTGTTATGAAAGAAGAATTAGAACTAAGGGAAAAAATGAGAAAGAAAAAAATGAAGAAATTTTTAAAAAGTGAACTTAGGATATTTTGCTCTACATTCAAATTTATTCTCTGGATGTAGATGACATTTTCCATAACAGATCTCTCAGGACTGTCTTTGATCATTGAACTGAAAAGAGCTGTGTCCATAATAGCTGATCATCTCACAATGTTGTTGCTAATGTATACAACATTCTCCTCATTCCGCTTGCTTCCTTCAACATCAGTTTATGCAAGTCTTTCCAGATTTTTTCTTATGAACCATAAAATGTTTAGCCATTTCTCAATTGATGGGCTCAATTTCCAATTATTTGCCACTACAAAAAGACCTAATATAAATATTTTGGTAAATAGAGGTTTGTTTCCTTTTGTAATGATTTCTTTGGGATCTAGACCTAATAGTGGTATTGTGGTTTATTTGCCTTTTGGGCACAGTTCCAAATTGCTCTCCAGAATGTTTGGATCAGTTCACGACCTACCCAGTTGTGTCCCAATTCCACATGCTCTCCAACAATGATCATTTTCCTTTTTGTCACTGATCTCACTGAAATAGTTGTGAGGTAGTAAGTAGCTCAGCATTGTTTTAATCTGAATTTGTCTAATTAATAATGATTTAGAGCATTTCTTCCTATTACTATAGATAGTGCAGATAAAATCACATTTTAAAAAAGGAGAAAATTATATGGCTATGGTTCTATTTTTAGCATTAATTTTTTTAAAATTTTCATCCATTTCCACCCTTCCTTCCCACTCCTCTCCCCTCAGTACGGAACAGTCAGGGTAGCATTTTACATATGTATTTTGTTAAACATATCTACAAATAAGCAATTTTTGGCATGAGGAATTAGGATTAAGGTAAAGATATACATAAGAGACAATTTTTATAAGGTGTTCGTCAGATTTGGCAGGGGTGTTTTTTTCTGTGTCTTTTTTATTTTGTTTGTTTTGTTTTTCTTCCTTTGGTTGGGGATAATATAGACTATTAAAAGTCCAATACATGTGTCCTAGTTCTCTGGACTGTCTAGAGGAGTTGCTTCCATTAAGATTGTTCATCTCAGGGTGTCTAGGTGGCACAGTGGATAGAGCACCAGCCCCGGAGTTAGGAGTACCTGAGTTCAAATCCAGACTAAGACATTTAATAATTACGTAGCTGTGTGGCCTTGGGCAAGCCAGTTAACCCTATTGCCTTGCAAAAACCTAAAAAACAAAACAAACAAAGCAAACCACAAAGATTTTTCATTGTATAATATTGTTGATGTGTACATTGTTCTTTTGGCTCTACTGCCTTCCCTCAGCATCAGATCCCATAAGTCATTCCTTGTTTCTCTAGAGTCTGACCATTTATGGTTTCTTATAGAATAATAATATTCCACAGTATTAATGTACCATATTACTTGTTTAGCCATTCCTCAATTGATGGGTATCCTCTCAATTTCCAATTCTTTGCTAATGGCTATGGTTCTTAATGGGCTTTGTGACATTTTTCCTTGCCCTAATTTATTTTCCCCAACTTTATTGGGAAGACCTCCAGCACCAAACCTACATTCACTACAGAAATACAATCCACCTTTTTATGGTTATCTTCTCACTAATGAATCACTGAGATTGAACCATTTTTACAAATATTTTATGAAAAAACAGCTTCATGTTTTTACAACTATGCTTTTCTATCTTCAAAGTTCTAATCCTGTATTTCACATGTGACTATTTTAACTCTAACCCAATTTACATTTAGAACTTTGAAATTCTACAAGTCCTATATGATTAGTTCTTTCTCACTTTGGGGAATTGGGATTAAAATATAAACACTAATATGAATTAATTACTTTGATTTCCCTTCTATTTCACTTTTAATATTATAGTCAATCACTATGAAAAGATAATAAATTTGTTTTTGACATGAAGTTAATTCTTCACATAAAATATGTATCTACTTCTTTTACTCATTTTTCAGATCATTTAAATGAACCCAAAGGAAGCCAACAAAAGTCCCTGAGTTGATAATTGACTTAAACCACATACTTCATTTATGCTGAATAAAGCAGATTTACATAAATCACTCCACATTTCTTGTTCAGCATAGTTTTTTATTAAACCAGCCACTGCTTGTTAAAATGAACGATTTGCAAATCGTCTAAAGCTTTGCTATGACATGTTTTTCCTCTAAAAAATTTCCTATAGAAAATGAGATTATTTGATAATTGACTTGAAATTTCTCTCTTGGTATGTGCATTTGCATGTGTATGTATTAACCTTTCTTTGGTTCATTCTCACCATAATTTTTGAAAGTGTATATTCTCATTTGAAATAATTGCATTTAGGTGCTTCTTCCAAGAATCATAAGATCATAAACTTATGATTTTAAAAGTCCTAAAATTCCAATCATCTCATTTTTTTACTTGAAGAATCTGTGGCCCAGAGAGTTAGAGTGACATGCCAATATACACACAGGGGTATCAGAACTGTAATCTGGCTCAAATCTTCTTACTCAAAATCCATTTTTATCTATTCTATTACTCTGTTCCCCTTTTGAAAAACAAGGTTTACAAAAAAATAAGTAAATTTGTTAATAATTAATTTTCTACTTGAATAAATTAATTTTCTTCTAGCCTACTATATTCTGTATTTGTATACCAAGCATACAAAGAAAAGTAAAAACAATATCTGCCCTCAAAGATCTCGCAGTGTAATGGGATAGATATAATGCAAACAATTATGTACAAATAAGATATACACAGGAGGGAGATAGATGAAGATTTCATATTGAAGATGAGATTTAATCTGGGACTTGAAATGTATCCAGAGAAACCAGGAAACAGAGAAGAGGAGAGAGATAATTTCAGGTATGGGAGAAAGGTATAGAAAATGTCCAGAACTGGGAATTTGAATGTCTTGCTCAGAGAACAAGGAGTCCATGGTATTGTATTATAGTGAAAGTGGCAAGGATTAAGCTGTAAGGAGTTTCTAAAGGTATGATGGGGTCCTGGAAACCATCAGAAAAAAAATATTCCAAATCACAAATGGTAAGAGATACAAATGAAAAGTATTATAAAGTTCAATTTCAAACTGATCAGTTCCCCAAAACAAAGGGAAAAAAGGAGTGGAATTTGTTCTTCTGGAAATTTAAATTATGTACTATTATTAATTTGGAAATACCCTTTGACCTAGAAACCCACTACTAATCTTATATCTACAAAAAAATTGGAAAAAAGTGGAAAAGAAGCCATATTTACAAAAATATGTACAGCAGGGGTAGCTAGGTGGCATACTAGATAGAGCATCGAATCTGGAGTCAGGATGACCTCAGACACTTAATAATTACCTGGCTGTGTGACTTTGGTCATGTAATTTAACCCCATTGCTTTGCAAAAACAAAAACAAAACATGTACAATAATTGCTTTATATGTCTATAAATATCATTTGGAAAACATACCTTTACAAATTGGACAAGGCCTGGACTTAAAATAATAAGATATTTTTCCCAGAGATATAAAAGGAAAACAACTTTCAAATACTTAAGAACACTGATCGATCCATGACTAACCCTGACTCCAAAAGATTGGTAGTGGACCATACCAGGGAGTTTTGGAAAGAAACCATGAAAATTAGCTATGGTGTCACCCTTTATGTATAAATCTTGTACCCATTTTGGCTTTATTTTGGTATAGGGTGTGAGATGTGGGTCTACGCCTAATTTTTGCTGTACTATTTTTTGTTTCCCAAACATTTTTTTTTATCAAATACTGAGTTCTTATCCTAGAAGCTGATATCTTTGGGTTTGCCAAAAAAGTAAATTATTATAGTCAGTTACTACTGTTTATTTTGATCTTATCCTAATTCACTGATCTATTACTATGTACCTGAACTAGTATCTGGCAGTTTGGATGACTGCTGCTCTGTAGTATAGTTTTAGATCTGATAGAGCTAGACCACCTTCCTTTACATTTTTTTCATTAGATCCCTTGTGTAGATGAACTTTTGTTTCTCCAGATGAATGTTTTTACTATTTTTTCTAGCCTGTTAAAATAGTTATTTGGTAGTTTTATTGGTTGGCACTGAAGAAGTAATTTAATTTGTGCAGAATTGTCATTTTTATTATATCAACTCAACCTAACCATGAGCAATTGACATTTTTCCAATTTCTTATATCAGACTTTATTTGGGTGAGAAGTGCTTTATAATTGTGTTCATACAGCTTCTGGATTTGTCTTGGGAAGTAAATTCCCAAGTATTTAATGCTGTCCACGATTGCTTTAAGTGGAATTTTCTATCTCACTCTTGGGTTTGTTGTTCATATATAGGAATGCTGATGATTTATGTGGATTTATTTTATAATCTGCTACTTTGCTGAATTTGTAGATCATTTCAAGGAGTTTTAAATATTATTTTTTCATGTTCCGTAAGTACCTCATGATATCACCTACAAAGAGAGAAAGCTTTAATAGATTATATAAATTAATAGACTAAGAAATGCTCTATCAAATCTAGGGAAAGCAGACATATTTATGACCAAATATGAAATAGAATGCATTATAAACTGCAAAATGAATGATTTTGACTATATTAAATTTTAAAAAGTTTTAGCACTAATCAAATCAATATTTTCAAAATTAGAAGGAAAACAGAAATTTGGGAAACAGTCTTCACAGCTAGGAGTTCTGAAAAAAGGGCTCATTTCTAAAATATACAGAGAACTACATCAAATTTCTAAAGATGCAAGTCATTCCCCAACTGATAAATGGTCAAAGGATATGAAAAGAAAGTTTTCAAATGAAGAAATGAAAGCCATATATAATCATATAAAAATGTTCCAAATCATTATTGATTAGAGAAATGCAAATTAAAACAAGAATAAGGTATCATCTCACACCTATTAGATTAGCCAAGATTCTCTTGTATTCATTTTCTTATCATTTTCTGGCTTCTACTTCAAGAGTTAAGATAGATAATGCCAACACTTTTTTTAAGGGAGCAAAAAAAACTTTGGAAGAAGTTAACTTGAATGGAGATAATAGTCTCCATCATGATTCTGCTACACTAGAGACTTTAGAGAAATTTTCCCTTTCAGTGAGTTGGTTGAGCTGAGGTCTCTCACTCCCAATGGAAGAATGGTGTCAACATGCATTATTTAATATATATTCTTTTACATATAATTTCTAAGATTTGCTTTTATTTAAATAGATAGGTTAATGTTCTATTTTCTTTGTGTGTTCATTGTGAAAGTGGTATGTCATGGGATGGATGCTAAACTGTGTATATAGATTTTGAGATATACTCTTCCCCATTAAATAATAGAAATCAAAATTGTAGCTTGAACCTGAAAACTAAATCCTTTAAACTAATAATATTTAAGAGCCCAGACATGTTTAATTCTAGCCTGATACCCCTGTCTTAGAAGATGAGTGACTAAGCTTCCAGACCCAAATCCTACTTCCCCTCAAGTAAGGTATCAAAGTTCTCCCTAGAAAAAAGTGTGTGTGGGGGGACAAGATGCTAGGGATGTATCTATTCCTGCTCAGGACAGTTGTAACAACATACTTATAATGATGAACATAATAATATATTTGATATAAATGGAAGATAATTTCAGAGGAATACCCCCCCCCAAATATATAAGCTTAAATATCATGAATAACCAAAGAGTTTGTATTTAATGGAAAAGAATCAAGAAAAAAGTTTTACAGTTCATTAAACTAAAAATTAATACAACTTAAATCAAGTAACAATTGGCAAATTTCTACTTCAAAAAGAAAATTTTCATTCCTCATATTTTCAGAATTGTTTTGAACAGGCAGAGTGCTTTCTTTCCTTCCTTGCAAAATGGACTGAAAACAAAACAAATCAAAAAAAAGCTCCATAATATATATACATATTTGTAATTGCAGGATTTTTTTTACAGATGAAGAAATTCAGTTATAGAGAGATGAAGTGCCTTGCTTAAAGTCACCTCAACCTAGCTAATGACAGAAATGTCATTTAAACAAAGTTCATGATCCAATGTCCTTTATACATTTAACTGTGTTTAGACTGATTCCTTTATTCAATTGCCTTAGGTTGAAGAAGTTCTGGGATTATATATCTAGTTCTAGACATTCATCTGTACCTTTAAATGATTCCAGGAATCCCAGATTGTAATTTTGTCCATCAACCATCTCCATAGTAAATGCTTCTCTAAAGGTAGAATAGATTTGGATTTCTAAGAAACCATTTGGTTTATTCTAGAGTAGGTTAATTATTTCTTGCTTTTACCAGAGCACAAATAAATCATTTTATTGTTTCCAGAACCCAACTGAGCACTTAAAGGACAGCAGACCATGAATGAGTCAGGAATTTGGCTTGTTTATGAGTACAAAATTATCACTCCATCATCTTTGCCAAGAAAATCCATTGGGTCATATTAAAAATAATATTGAGTAAAAGACATGTCACTGGAAGATGAGCTCCTGAAGCTGAAAAGTTTTCAATATGTTACTAGGGAAGAGCAAATGACAGCTATAAGAATTTCAGGAAGAATGCAGGATACAAGTCAAAGCTCAATGGAAACTCAGACATGGATGTCTAGTCCTGGAAAAAAAATTGATTGTATAAAGATCAATAGTGACAGAAATCTCAGATAGAAGATATATGAACAAAGGTAAGTTGGATCAGATCAAACAGGAGATGAAAAGATGGAAAAATTAAATATTAACACCTTAAGTGACCTTAAATGGAAGAGAATTGGTGAGTTTATTTCAGAAAATTGCTACATATATAATTGTAGATAAGAATCCCTTAAAAGAAATGGAGTTAACTAAGTTCATATATGGCTTCAGATACATAGACAGTAGTTGTGTGACCTTGGGCAAATAACTTAAAATCATTGCTTTGCAAAAATAGAAAAACAAAACATTAGATCATATTAGAAATTCATTACACTTTATTTCTAGAGCCTACTTGAAGAATTTGATGTTAAAGCTTGATGTTAATTTGATGTTAACTCAGTTAATGAAAGGGTGACAAAAATATTACTGAGATATAATTTCATAAATGATCAAATGATATCTGTTTTAATCTAGGGCAAACTGTTCAACATCACAATAATTCTTTGCACAGTTATTTCTTTGGTGAGAACATGCAATGCTGGATGATCTGTGTGTCTCCAATTTCTCACAATTAATGTCAAAGTTCTTTGGTGAGAACTTGAGAATGTCCATGTGTCATTTCTTCTGACTGTCATATGAACATCTGTCTTATATGGATTCTCTCTAAAATATATTTTTTAGAGAGTAGTAACATTCATTTTCTAACCCAATGTTATGTTCCTCTGAATCTGATTTACTTAAAAAAGTTAGTTCAGATTTCTATTTAAAGCATAAGATATTTTAGCTTTTCAAATTGTTTTTTGTAATTTTTAAAAATTAAGGGAAATAACAAGGTTCAAAAGTGTCATTTTGCATATAAAGAGAGGAAAAATAGATCCACAATCTTAATGAGAATAAAGATCTTTCGAATATAACTTGTTAAAGCTTCTCTTTAGCGGAATAGATATGTCAAATTGCAATTGATGAAATCAGTACCTCTTCCTCCACATAAGCAAACATTGTACACATACTGTTTTACAACAAAAGGTAAGATAAGACATTGTTCCTAGTAGTTTATATTCTACTTGTTGAGGTAATGTAGGATATTGAAAATGAAAGATTTCAATATGCTTGGAGAATACATTTCAAGTTGGGTATGTCTCACTGGATGAAAAGGTTATGAAATAAGATTGGAAAGGGAAATTAGAGATAGTTTTTGGATGGCAGACTACATTTTTAGAACATCAAATTCTTCAAGTAGGCTCTAGAAATAAAGTATATTGAATTTCTAATATGATCTAATGTTTGTTTTTTTATTGTTGCAAAGCAATGTTTTTAAGTGACTTGCCCAAGATCACACAACTAGCATCTATGTATCTGAAGCCATATATATGAACTAAAGTCCTCCTGAGTGCTGGTGCTCTATCCACTGCATTACTTTGCTGTCTCCATGAGTAATATTTCTATAGCACTTTAAGACTTGAAAATCAGTTTAAAACTGTTTTTATTTTATGAAAATAACTTGGGAGGGTACCCCAGGTTATTATTGCCATTTTACAAATAAGAGAACTGAGATAAACAGAAGCTAAGTGATTTGTTCAGTAAGTGATTAAGGCTATTTTTTTCTCAGGTCTTCCTGGTTCTAGGTACAGTGATCTATTTGCTATGCAACCAGTTATGATACTGAGTGGTAAAATTTCTTATATTATTTTGACTTTCTTATATTTATATAAAAGTGAATCAGTAGGAGAACAGGCACACTTCTTTCTTATGCCAAAATTCATTTAGGCAATATCTACCCCAGTGCATGTAAAAGGAATGAGGAAATGGATTCTGTACTCTGGAAAGTAAAATTATAGATCTCAAATCCTTCTTATTTACTCTATTTTCTCTGAATTTTCAATATTTCTAAGTAATGTCTCTCCAACTATCTCCCTCTACCTTCTGTATGCCAAAATTAGACCAGTTTTTGTGATTCCCCACAAATTTTCCTTAATTCTCTCAAAGGAATACTGTTTTCAAAACAAATTCACCGGCAATTAAGGAACAAAGATAAAATGCTAAACAAACTTTCAAAGAATGTATAAAATCTTGAGATTACAGAGCCCAGGAATATTATCCAAAGATTTCTTTATAATTCCCTTAAAAGCGAATCACATTCTCTGATCTTGCTTCAATATGGGACTGCATCAAAATGGATGGCAGAAAATAAAAAAGGAGAATCACTGAGAGTAAGTTGAAGTTCAAAGAGAATTAATGAAATGAGAGATATCGACTAAACAAATTGGATGGTAATAAAATTTAAGGAGATTAGAGAAGGCATTAGAAATTAGAACGACATAAGAATTGGTCTAATGTATAAAAATACCCAAATATAAACTTTTATCACTTGGAAAATGCTATTTCTGTTTTATCATATACTGACTATGAAATAAAAAGTCTTTGCACCAGATAACTCCACTTTTTTTGGTTCTAGTGTAAAAGCTTATTTTTTTGTTCAAGTAATAATTTCTATTGGTTCATCAAATCTATTTCATACTGCTTTCCTTTAGATTTTGATTGGGGGAAAATTTATCAGATTTGAAATGTTTTTAATAAATGCAAAGAGGTAACTTGATTAACTTGATTCTCTTATGGTTAGAGTATACCACATGATGCATTGTTGTCACTTGGTCTCTTTGGGTGACCCAGTAGCCCTGTTTGTTTTCAGCAGAGTCATGTATACTGGCTCAATGCTCTCTCTCTCTCTCTTTCTTTCTCTCTCTCTCTCTCTCTCCCTCTCTCTCTCTCTGTCTGTCTTTCACACACACACACACACACACACACACACACACACACACACACACACACAAACCAATAAGCTCCCATGAATGATGAGGAAGACCCACCCTCCCACATCCAGGCAGAAACCTCAAAAAGACTCATTTATGAAGAATTCACTCACATAAAGCAAGCCCTCACAAGAAGGTCAGAAGAAGCAATACAAAGGCACACTCAGGGACTCTTAAGAACTTTGGGGTTGTTGGTTGTTGTGCTTTGCTCTCAAAGAAAATCAAAATGGCATCATTATGTTAGAGTCAAGTTTTAGTGTGTCTGACTATTTGTAATCAGACTAATATGAGCTCACAATGTTCTACTACAGGTTGGTCCTTTGAACATTTTGTGTAGAATCTCTGAATCTTTGCATCTTACACTTTTCTTGAACTACTACAATACTGCTTGGCTCATGGAAATTACTACATTTTCGAATTAGGGTATGCCATGTAGGGCATATGCCAGTTTCTCTTAATCACACAATCATCTACAAAGTTCTTGAGAGTCCTTGAGTGTGCCTTTGTATTGCTTCTTCTGACCTTGTGAGGGCTTGCTTTATGTGAGGTCTTAATAAAAGAGTCTTTTTGGCAAGTGTGTTCAAGCAATAATATTGACAGCCCATTAGAGTAGAGAGCTCTGTAGTAACATTTAAATGTTTGGCAGTTTATTTCAAGAAATGGCCTTAGTGTTCTATTGTGGAATTTTAGAACCTTCCTCAGAAATTCAAATGCATGCAGTTCAGGCACGCTGTTGTAATACTATTTAGCATACAATAATGAGCAGCATGAATGCTCTGTTGAACTTCAGTTTGGTATTTGTTCTAATATCTCTTCTCTTATGTATTCTCTCCTTCAAAGTCTCACAATCCCTGAACTAGCTCCGGCAAATCATTTGTCACTCTCATTATTAATGTATGCATTCCTAGAAAGTATACAACCAAGGTAAGTGAACTTAGCTACAGAATTCAGAATTTCTCCATTTACTGTTACTCATGGTTCCACATACGAATGTTGTGATACTGACTGATGAAGCATTTGTATTTTCCTGAAAACAAACAAACAACAACAACAAAACCATGCACCAAATACTCCCTCCATTTTGGTTGTAGCTTGTAGCCTTTTCAAGTTGAAAAAAAATCCCATGAATGCAGTAGCTGACCTTGATATTCTCTTTGTCCTCATTGAAAGTATTTGACAAAGTGACTGAAAACATCATGCTAAAAAGCATAGGAGCAAACATACTACCTTGATGACTGGGAAATTGTGAGAACATTATCTATTTTTCCAGAGCCATCATGAAATTGACATGCAATTCTGATGGATTTTTCTGGGCAACAAAACTTTGATATAACTTTCTGTAATGCTTTGCAACTGACAGTATGAAAGACTTTGGTTGGATCTAAAAACGTTGTGCTCAAACATCTGTTGACCTCCTGACATTCGTTGGGCAGCAAACACCATATTGATTGTTCCCTGGCCCTTTCTGAGGTCACAATGGTTGTCAGGTAGATGATCAACTTCAGGTGAAGATAAGTTCATTAAGGAAGACTTTGGCAAGTATCTTGCAAGCAATCACTAAGAGAGAGAACCCACTGAAATTTTAACAGGACAGTCTACTAGAGGAAAGCCTTCTCTGTCCATAAACCCTCCAAATTTCAGTCAACTTTTGTATGAATAATGGACCTCCCTTTTAAATTGCAACTGGAATAAAATCAGTGGCAGGTGCTTTGCTACATGAAAAGAATTTGAATGCTTTCTAAATTTCTTTATTGATTGGAACTTCAGCTAGGGAGGGATTGACTTCAACCTGAAGAAAAAGTCAATGAATTGATTATGGTCTGTAGTAGTTCAAGAAAAGTATAAGATGCAAAGATTCAGAGATTCTACACAAAATGTTCAAAGAACCAACCTGTAGTCTGCCTAAATTGCTTATTCAGTGCTGTACCAATTAAACTAGCAAAAAGTTACTTTATATGGTCAGAAAAATTACAACAAAAGGTCAAAAATATTAAGGAAATTAATAAAAAAAAATGTAAAGGAAGATGGCCTAAGCCTAGCAGGTCTAAGATTATTTTGTAAAGTAGCAGTTCTCGGTGTTCGCAGCCGCCGCCGCCGCAGCTCCCAGCGCCAGGGCCGCCTCCCGCTCCGCCAGCCCAGCCGTAGCGAAGGGGGTGTCTAAGGAGAAGTTTTCAGGAACACGGCTCGTGCCAAGCAAACCGCCTGTAAAATCCACCGGTGGTAAAGCCCCCAGGGCGCAGCTCGCCACAAAAGCCGCTCGCAAGCGTGCGCCCTCTACCGGAGGGGTCAAGAAGCCTCACTGCTGCAGGCCGGGTCCTGTGGCTCTCCGTGAAATCAGATGTTATCACAAGTCCGCCGAACTTCTGATTCGTAAACTCCCCTTCCAGCGTCTGGTGCGTGAAATTGCTCAGGACTTCCACACAGATCTGCGCTTCCAGACTGCAGCAATTGGTGCTTTTGCAGGAGGCAAGTGAAGCTTCTCTGGTTGGCCTGTTTGAGGACACCAACCTTTGTGCTATCCACGCCAAACGTGTCACAATCATGCCAAAAGATATCCAGCTAGCACGCCGCATACGTGGAGAACGTGCTAAAATTCCACTATGATGGGAAACATTCTTCATTCTCAAAACAGAAAAAAAAAATCTCTTCTTCTTGTTATTGGTAGTTCTGAACGTTAGATATTTTTTTCCCACGGGGTCAAAAGGTACCTAAGTATATGATTGCGAATGGAAAAATAGGGGACAGAATCAGGTATTGGCAAGTTTTTTTCATTTTCATTTGTGTGTGAATTTTGAATATAAATGCGAGGACATAAAGCATTAATGCGGTCAAAAAAATGTTTCCATGAACAAGTTTCAACCATTCAACTTTATAACAATTATAAATAAACCTGTTAAATTTTTCTGGACAATGCCAGCATTTGGATTTTTTTAAAAAGTAAATTTCTTATTGACGGCAACTAAATGGTGTTTGTATCATTTTTATCATACGGTAGATTCCATCCATTCACTATACTTTTCTAACTGAGTTGTCCTACATGCAAGTACATGTTTTTAATGTTGTCTGTCTTCTGTGCTGTTCCTGTAAGTTTGCTATTAAAATACATTAAACTAAAAAAAAAAATAAAGTAGTAGTTCTCAAAACTGTCTGAGATTGACTAAGAATGAGAGTCATAGATAACTGGAATAGATCAGGTATTAAAGAAACAGTACTAAATAACCTTGGTAATCTACTGTTTGATAAACCAAAAGACTATATTTTCTGCCATAAGAACACGCTCTTTATTTTTTTAGGTTTTTTTTTTTTTTTTGCAAGGCAAATGGGGTTAAGTGGCTTGCCCAAGTCCACACAGCTAGGTAATTATTAAGTGAAGAACACACTCTTTAATAAAAACTGTTGAGAAAACTTGAAAATAGTATTGCAGAAATGGAGATTTAGACCATCATCTCACACCCTACACCAAGATGTGGTCAAAATGAATACAGAATTTAGACATAAAAGGTAATACCATCAGCCAGTTAGAAGAGCAAAGAATAGCTTATCTGTCAGAAAGGGGACGAATTTATGAGCAAAGAAGGGATTGAGAACATTATGAAATGCAAATTGGATAATTTTTACTACATTAAATTAAATCATTTTTTGCACAGATAAAACCAATGCAACCAAGATTTAAAGGAAGGCAGCAATTTTTCAACTAATGTTGCTGATTAGTAAATCATTTCTAAAATATATAGAAACTGAGTCAAATTTATAAGAATACATGTCTTTCCTCAATTGATAAATGGTCAAAAATATGGGCAGGCAATTCTCAGATGAAGAAATAAAAACTATCTCTAAATGCTCTAAATCATTATTGATTAGATAATTACAAATTACATAAAACAACTCTGTTTTATATTCGATTGATCAACATGAAAAAAAAGTAAAAAAATCAATGTTGGATGGGATGTGGGAAAACTGGACCACCAAGGCATTGTTGGTGGAGTAGTAAACTTATCCAACCTTTCTGGAGAACAATTTGGAACTACATTTAAAAGGTAATAAAACTGTGCATATCCTTTTATCTAGCAATATCATTACTAGGTCTGTATTCCATATATATCAAAACAAAGTTTAATAAACCTACATATACAAAAATATTTATAGTAGTTCTTTTCATAGTTGTAAAGAATTAGAAATTGATGGATGCCCCTCAACTGGTTGAATAAATTGTGATATATAAATGAGGAGTACTATTTTTCTGTAAGAAATCATGAGCAGTCAGACCTCAGAAAAATTTGGAAAGACTTGCATGAACTGATGCTGTATGAAGTAAGCAGAACCCAAAGAATATTACATACATTGACAGTTACATTGTGTGATGATCAGGTATGATGGACTTGCTCAACTCAGCACTGCAAGTCAATTGCAAAATATTTGTGATGGAAAATACCATCTACATTCCAAAGTTTACAATTTTCAATTTTTTAAATTTCATTTTGGTTTTGTGTTTTTTTTCCCCTCTCATGGTGTTTCTCTTTTTGTTCTAAGTCTTCTTTCACAACACGATTAATTTGAAAATATGTTTAACATTATGCATATATAACTTATTTTAGGCTATTCTCCATTGGGGTGGGGGTCAGTAAGAAAGAGGGAGCAAAATGTGAACCTCAAAAAGTTAAAAATATGATTGTTGAAAACTATCTTTGCATATACTTGGAAAAATAAATCAATAAATAAAAAAAATCATCTCAAAACTAAATTGATCAATGTATGTGGCAGTTCTATTAGTAGCTTTGGGATTAGAGACCAACGTATTTGTGTAAGGGTAGGTGACTTTTAAGAATCTTTATAATTTTAAACTGGCAGAGTGGGAAAGATAAGGAAAGCTATATAAGATAAGATTATAGAAATAGCAAAAAAAGTATATTTACAGAAAGCTTCAAGATAAATAAAATGCCCTTCTCAAAACAACCCTATGAAGTAACAAGCCTAAACATACCATTATAATCCCCATTTTAAAGATAAGATATTGAACCTTGGGGAGATTAAGTCATCTACCTATGATTTCTCATAAGACTAATAAGTAATTTTTGTTCTAGTTTGTTCTTATTATTGTAAAGTACCATGACATTATGGAGGTAATACTGTGATCCATGTGAGTGAACTGTATTTAGGTGAAGAAGGGCTGTGCAAACTCACAAGTCTCATTTTCTCTTCCAGAGCCATCTGAGTCCGCTGGCCAGATACAAATCAGGATGATGGAGATGGCCCTGGATGCAGTGCAGAACCTCATTCTGCTTGACTAAGACAATATCCAATATGAGGAAGATTAGATAAGGAAAAAAGTTGAGAAAAAGAAGCAAAGAATAACTATCTTTAATTAGTAAAAAAAAATCAATGTGGAAAGGCAAGACCTTTGGTTTCTTATTAAGGTAGGTAAGAAAGAAATTAAACAAGTACAGAGAGCTAGTATAACCATATTACATTGGCTATGGACAATGTTATCCCAATCCAAAAGAAGAAGAACAAAGCAAAACACAAAAACTCTTTGGAATCTGATAAACATTTTATAAAAGTTATCTCTTATGTACCTCTTTCCCTTAATCCTATTTCCTCCTACTAAAAAAAGACTGATCTCTAAACATATTTATCAAAAACATGTTTGTGCAATGCTAATCTGGCTGTTTGTGACTGGAGTGGGGAAGGGAGGGTGGAAGGAAATTTTGTAACTTAAAAATATGCATGAATAAGAAATAAATAAAAAATATTAAAAAAAGAGAAATAAATGAAACAAAGATTCACTTCTATTGCATAGCCAAAAGAAAAAAATAATATCCCAGTCTTCAGGAATCAGAAAAACTAAATTTAAATATACTGGTTCAATTGCTAACATATTTAGAAACTTTAGGAGCATCACTTTCCTTATCTTTAACATGGAGATATTAGACAAGAAGAACTTTTCAAAAGTGGATTTTTTTAGGTGTTTTTTTTTTTGCAAGGCAAATGGGGTTAACTGGCTTGCCCAAGGCCATGCAGCTAGGTAATTATTAAGTGTCTGAGAATGGATTTTAACCCAGGTACTCCTGACTCCAAGGCCAGTGCTTTATCCACTATGCCACCTAGCTGCCCCACAACGCCACCTAGCAACCCCTCAAAAGTGGATTTTAGGAAGAATATAACTGGTTCCATTTTGTGTATTTCTCATTAGTGAATTTTGAATTCTTATTATGTAATGGTATCACTGGTCTTTCTGTGGGGAAGAGGAAAGGAAGGAAACAAATATTTATATAGTACCTACTATGTGCTAGATACTGTACTAACTTGCCTAGACTTATACAATAAGTAAATGTCTGAGACTGGATTTGATTTTGGTCTTTCTGATTCCAGTTGCCGTTTCTATGATTGCAATGCTGTCTGTAGTTAGAATAAGGCAAGAATATTGTTAATATCAAATGCAATATTAATTTCTATGTCTAAAGACCATACTGACAATAAGAAAGTTTCTACTTCTAAACAATTCAGCTATTGAGAGAATACTACTAATGTCTTTGCATTTCTTCTTTTGAGGCTTTGAATTAGGTTAAGGCAAATCCCCATCCTGGGACTTTGCCTCTTAAATAAAGCCTGCTTGAGCCAGATAAGCTGCCTGTGTTACTTTTATGTCTTTGTAGCAGCTCACTGGAATTTATGGTGAGTTATAACATGAAGGGTAAATTAGAAAGAATTGGGTATTATTGCCTGGATTGCCGAGGGTGGCTAGAATGTCATGACCATACCTCAATATGATCCTTCCCCCTTTCTCTTACAGGTGTACTAACTTTTTGATAAATTACCTGATTGTATGTTTAAGCATTCAGACACAATGACCCAGGACAGCATACTGGTGACACTGTTATCACAATTAATGATGTCTTATTTCTGTACTTATAAGTTTTATGTATTTCATGACTTGACAAATATAAGGCTGGCATTAATCAAAATCATTTGCAACTGAGTAACAATCCCCTTTTAGAACAAATCAACAACTAAATCCACTCTCATAAACACAATCTGGTAGTATTTGGTTTTATTCATATTTTTGAACTTGCAAATAAAAATATTTGAGATATCCAACTGACTGAGGATTTCAGTTTGTTCTTCTGGCAAAGTTATGATCTGTCTTAAAAGGAATATATTATGAAATATAAGTAGTATTTTTAATATTATTTATATATACTTTTTATTTATATGTGTACATATGCATGTCTCATATATGTAGATATATCTATAGTTATAGATATATCTATATATCTTTAAATCTATATCTATATGTGAAAGAGATTAGAAATTCACTAGTTACCTTTTAGTACAAGTCATTAAGAATTTCAACTTTTCTTCTGTTGGTGTTGCTATGGGGAAAAACATCTACTTTTTGAGTTTATTTGGTAGATATTTCATGCTAAACAATATCTGCCATGAAACAGAAATTATAGTGGCAAAGCCCTAGGATTTATTTTACTGAAGTCAAGGTTCAGAGAAGTGGGAATGGCCTCTGAAGAAAAATTAAAATTAGACAGTTTTTTTATAGTTAAAATAATGCATGAGTAACATAGAAATAATCATTTTAAGTATTTCAATCTTGTAGTTTTTTTACTACATAAATTTAATTTTAAAAATAAGATTTATAATCTTATGCTTTATTCAATGTCATAAAAATTGAACCTACAGTCACCAGAGTCATAATAAACATCTCTTAAGTAAACAAACTTTATTAAGCAGACTTTATAGGCAAACTAATTCAGTTTACAGGTCAAACACTGGCTTTGAAAATCTTCCATTTTCAAAGTTCATAAAGATTTATTTTAAATGGACAAGCTGAGAGCAAGAGATGTATATGTTATAAAGATTTATTATCAGAGAAATTCTTGCACAAGAAGGCTTTAAAGATTTTATTTATTTATTATTATTTTCATATCTCCAAAATGGCACAAGTCTTCCCTTTACAATATTATCCTTGCTTATATTTTGGTTAGGTGAGATTAACATTAACCTAAAAGAAATTTTTAGATAGCCAAAATTTTCAAGAGAAGTGACTCTGAGTCCTGAATAATAAAAAAATTAAAAATTCCCACAATAGTTCTAAAATGATAAAGGAAAGATATTAGTGTCAAAATATTCAAACTTTGATCACCTTTTGCTTGAACAATTAAAAGTAACAAAGATTTCATTTTTTCTGCTCTCTGATCTACCCTTAACCCTTTGCTAAACCCTTTTCTTTTTGGATCATGGTAGTACTGTGGGTTTAACCCCTGTTGTTGTGGGAACACAGATATTGAAAAGGCACAGAGAAGCAAAAGCAAGTGACGGAAAAGGTGCAGAGGCAAGGAATATAAATTTACAAGATGAGGAAGCAATAAAGTAGTTCAATTTGTTTAAATCATAGAGTTTATAAGAAGGTATAGAAAGAAACAAATCTGAAAAGGTAAGCATATATCAGAACATTTAGGTCTTAAAGCACTCACCTAAATGTAAAAGGATTTTGTGAACATCTCTTGAGTGGGATAATGAAATTATCAAATTTATGTTCTTGGCAGGGTATTTTAGCAAAGTATTAAGGGTAGCTCAGAAAGAAGAGAAATTGGAATCTTTAGTTGATGCTACAATAGTATAAGCAAAAGGTGATAAAGGCATGAAAACGGAGGTTGCTTAGTTGTGTTGACAGGACAAAAAGAGAAGGGTAGAAATGTGAGAAATACTGTGGAGGTAGAATCTACAAGATTTGTCATCTGATTATTTGTGGACTTAGTAAGGCAACAGGGAAAGTTAAATTTGAGTGACTGGAAATATATTAGTGCCCTCAAATGTAAGAGAGAGGTTGACAGATCAATTTTGAGTATGTTTAGAACAATTGAGTTTCATTCATATAAATGTAAAACCTTTAGTTGGTCATGATGAATTGGAACTTGCGTTAGAAATTAAGGCTGGACAGAGAGATTTAGTAGACATCTGAAAATTTGATACTAAATTCCTAGAATCTAATCAAAAGACCAAGAAAGAAGTACTAAGACAGAGGGTATTTAGTAAGTAGTACATGGAAAATAGACCATCAAAAAAAAAAAAATAGCAGAGTGGACAGATAGAACAAGAGAGAACACTATCAAGAAAAAGGAATGAGGAAGTAAAAGTGGAGTTAGAGAAGAAAAAGATACATAACTGTATGCTGAAAATGCTGGAGGGACACCATGAAAAGTGACAAAGGTGTTTTTTTCCATTCTACTTTCTTTTTAGGGGGAAATTCTTTTGTTTAGATTATCAGGACTTTGGGACAAATACATCCTTAGCAGAAACACATTTAACTTTCTCATCTGAAGTCATTCTACAATCATCAGTTATGCAAACAGAACTTGTCAACTTGGAAAAACTATCATACTTGTATTTTTCCCCTAAGATTTTATGATTGTTATTTATGCTTCTAGATTCCCACTGGAAGTGTCATTTATGTCCACATGAATCACAAAAAGTGGACAGTAGTCATCTGTTACAATAAGTCTTGGGAATTTCTGTTCCCATTCTGTTTACATGCCCAGGGAAATTTTAAAAAAAGAAATTTTATTATTGCTAGTTTGAAAAATATCCATAGTACCTAAAAAAGAAGTCACTAAGCACTACTATCCTTCATTTCATCTTCTGTTTCTTATAATTTGAAGTTTTAACTGACAGAATGTTGAGATTCTTATCAATTTTCATTGGAGGATAAAAAGGTTACCCCTTGTTAAGGATTTCCTTCAATGAAAGTTTTTCCACTGTCAACCATTCTCACCTGCTTTCTTTTCTTGTTAAACCCCATTAAATAAAAATTGAAACAGAACACTGCTCTGTGGACAACAAGAGTTTGAAGAAATGCTTGTTTTTACACAGAATGAACACAGATACTTTGCTTTATTCCTTCTACATATACTTTAATACCTTTCCTTCATGTTTAATTCCTATGTCAACCTATAATACATCAGCTTCTCATCAGCACTGCTTTGCATCTTTTAATCAATTTTGAATTTTTTTTAAATAGTGCCAAATAAAACGCTGAATGAGGGAAGGCATCTGCTCCTCTCTTGTGGAGTAAAATGTAGAGTTTCACTAATGCATTGACTATGGGATAGCTACTTTGACAGCGCAAAAGACTTTTTTTCACTTATTTCTAAGGTAGGGTAGAAATTAAGAATGATAAAGTAGTAAAGGGAGTGATTGAGTAGGGAATGTGAGGACTATTTTAACATGAGCTGTGCAGACTTTTTGCTTGATTGGTTTGAAACTGTCCACACAATGACACACTCACTCTGTCTTTTCTTTTTTTTAGGTTTTTTTTGCAAGGAAAATGGGGTCAAGTGGCTTGCCCAAGACCACACAGCTAGGTAATTATTAAGTGTCTGAGGTCGGATTTGAATTCAGGACTCCTGATTACAGGGTCGGTGCTCTATCCACTGTGCCACATAGCTGCCCCTGTCTTTTATTTTTATTCCCAATTTTTTCTTTTTTTTATTTTTATTTTAAATTTATTTATTTTTATCCATATGCACATGTATATTTTTAAGTTAAAAATTTCCTTCCATGCTCCCTCCCAACCTGTCTTCTCTCAGCTGCCAACAGGTTATCATTGGCAAATCGACATATTTTGATAAACATATTTACAGACAAATAATTTGGGGTATGAAAAATTGGTATTAAGAAAAAGAGACTCAAGAGATCATTTTTATAAAAGTTCATCAGATTCTAAAGGTTAGTTTTTTATTTGTTTGTGTGTGTGTGTGTGTGTGTTTTGTTTTGTTTTTCTTTATCTAGATGGGGATAATATAGTCCATAGTCAGTCTAATACAGTTGTCCTGGCTTTCTGCATTGCTGAAAGGAGCTGCTTACATCAAGTTTGTTCAACTCATAACGTTGTTATCGATGTGTACATTATTTTCTTGGTTCTACTCCCTTCACTCAACATCAGATTCCATAAGCCATTCCATACTTCCACTCTGTCTTAAATCTTTAAATGTGAATTTAATGAAAATATAGTTATAACTCAAGATTATATTTATTTATTATCCAAGAGATACTCAAATATTTACAGGCATATGGATGAAGGGAAAACATCAAAATAGATAAAGAAAAGGAAAGATAAGAGATAAAGAAAAGAAAGTATTTGCCCTTCTGAGATGCTCCAATATCTGAAAATCTGGTGGTTGAGGAAGTTGATCATAATACAGACTTCAGGGTATTGATCAGGAAAGCCCATTCTACAGATCATCTTCACTGAAATGGGTAACATTCAAAACCTACTTTCCCAAGTAAGACTTTTGTAATTTTTACACAAAAGTGGTACAGGTTCAAGGGTTTCCAAGACTAAACTCAGTGATCAGTGGACTCCCTCAACCAAACTCAGTGAGTGATGAGTTTTTGTCAAAACACCCTCAGGTCCTGAGTACAATCACTTTCTCCATGTGTTTTGTGGTTAAACACCTAGGGATGGGCCAAGTCCCCAGTGTAGATCCCAAAACTTGTTTACTAGCAATGTTTCTCAGCACTCCCTGCCATGGAACATGCTTTGGTCAACATGCTTCGGCTCAGTGTGCTCAGAAAGTTCCTTCTCCTTGGACTTTGATCACTGATAAGGAAGATCTCAATTTAACCCTTCACCCTTCAGCTATTCTTTCTAGTCTCATGAAATCATTGAAGTAGTCATTTTAGAATAGTTCTCCATAGAATTTGATGCCAATAAAAAGAGGAAAAATTCAAGAAGACAGTAAATAGTAGTCATAAGGATTAGGAAGAATGAACCAGGAGAGAGAATTTTGATAGAGATCATTGTGTTAAAGGATAACACATCAGGGTCTTACTGCATTAAGTTCAACTAATTTGGTACAGTTAACCCAGTCATTTTTTGCCAGAGGTAGGAATTGCATATTGATGCCCTCTTCTGTTTTCCCTCTCCAAATTGGACTTTTTTCTAGGTTTATTTGCATTTTTTCAGAGATGTGAGATTGTTGGAAGTTTATTTGACTAAAAAGCAAGGTCATACTCTGTGGAATAATCTCCAACATTAAAAAAATTCTTCTAAAATTTTATGTTTTATTTTTAAATTTCAGACATAATTTTAATAGAAACAATATGGTAAAATGTGAATTGTACTTAGGTGGCTAATTCAGATCACAAAGACTTTTTTTATATACTAAAACTAGTTAAATATCAACCAACAAAATAGTTTTTCTTTATAAACTCTAATTTATTTTATTGTCTTTTTTCTTTCTTATCTGATGATTAATATTTTAATAGTATTATTTTCAATCATTTTCATTGAGAATTTACAATATTTCACATTTCTCCTACTTTAGTATTTTGGATATATATAGCAAGTGGAATTTATTCAAATTTCTCCACCTTTAACTGGTTGAATAAATGTATTTATAAGTTTCTCTCCCAAAGAAACAGCAGCTGAAAGTAATATTGAAAATTTAAATTTAAAAATCATGTTTATATTGTCCCAAAGATCAAAGGACCAAAATCTGGAAATTGTACCACATATTAACTAAAAATTATACCCTGAGACTTTGTGCTAAAATAGAGGAAGCTATCATGGCCTTTCTATTTGATATTGATAGCTGTGAGATGAGGTGCATACTTTAACTTTAAAGTTTTTCTGACAGTTCTTAAAGGATTTGGATTTATTAATGAACTAATTTTTGGGGCAGCTAGGTGGTGCAGTGGATAGAGTACTGACCATGGAGTCAGGAGGACCGGAGTTCAAATGTGACTTCAGACACTTAATAATTACCTAACTGTGTAACCTTGGGCAAGTCACTTAACCCTATTGCCTTGCCAAAAAAAGAATTAGTTCATCCTGTACCAAAATCCTTTAAAAATTAGTCTGTAAGCTTCTGCATCTTCTTCTGGGTTCATACTATCAAGTGCTCTCAACTTTAATGGTTGATCTTACAAATTACTTTCTGTGACTTGCCCTCATCCTATTCTCTTCCACATCACTACCTCCTTTCCAGTGCAATTTCATCCCTTTCCCCACACCGTCTCAACCTCTACATCACCCTCTGTGCCATTTGTTTCTGTCCTTTTTGTATTATTTGTCCCTAATATTAATTATAAATTTATTAATAATTCAGGAAAATGAGTGGAATTGTCATTAATCTGTTTGGAAAATGACTGAAAATAATATTGATGTAACTCTAGCCCTAAAATAAAACAGATAATAATTCAAAATAAAATAGAAAAATTGAAAACAGAAAAAAAATGATATATTTGTAAGAGTACTCAAAAAATAGGTTTTATATAATGAAGAAGAGAAAGTAGATTAGGAAGGAACTTCCAGGTGTTTTTGAAGAATTTAAGTTCTTGATATTAATATGTTTCCCTTTTCGATCAGCAAGGGTCAGAGAAAGAAACTAAAGAATGTAAGGAAATATGTCATACTTTTATAACTTAATTGTACATGAAAAGATGAAAAACAGACAATAGACCTGTCCCTTGGACTCATTTAATCAGAAGATGTGATGATTAGGAAACTATCTTTGAAATCATCATAAATTACAATGAAGATTCTCCATGAGGGAACAGAGTTCTGTGTCAAGGAGAACAGCCAAGAATTAGAAGTATACTTTGCATATCATTTATCTGGGAAATAAAAAAACCTCAAAATCAAGATCCTAAAGGAGCATAATTAGATTTTTCTGACAATTCTAAGATAACAGCATCTTCTTTTTTACTGACAGTATGGTAGTCTTCAATTAAGCCTGAGGTTAGAATTGGTAGCCCATTGAAGGATGAATCCAGTGAGTTCAGTTAATCAATCTATCTAGCAAAGATAGTGTGCTTTGTGAGAAGCAAACCTAGAAGCAGATTAACCTGCCTTGACTAAATTATCAGATAACATATACTGTGAAGGACAACCTCATGTAAGATACAAACTGAAGAGAGATTTCCCATTGGAATTCAACCCAGACACTGAGTGACCTACCAGAATATCATCAGTGCCACATCCCAGAGTGAATTCTGTAAAGGCTCTTTAAAGTGAGAAGGGGCATTAAGACTTGCAGCTCCAGAGTTGTGAGTTGCTGAATGTACATATAGTCTTTTTTTTTTATTTCCTTGCTATACCTTTAATTTAATATTTATTCTCATTTTGTACAATTAATGTTATTTTTACATTAGTAAAATATTCTTGTTTCAGAGTAAATGAGATACCCCCTCCTCCCCATAAATATAGACTTGTTTCAGCGATAAAGTAAAGGGGAGAGAAAAAAATTAAAATTAAAAATAATAATAATAATAATTGTGGCACAATGAATGGAGCACCAGACCTGGAACCACGAGCACCAGAGCCCACATCCGCCCCGTACACCCAACAATCACCCAGCCGTGTGACATGCAAGCCACCTGATCCCCACTGCCCTGAAGAAACAAAAAAAAAGAGAGAAAAAAAGACCGAAAATAAAATAAAATAGTAATAATAGTAGGGGTGGCTGGGTGGTGGACAGAGCATTGGCCCCTGAGCCAGGAGCACCTGGGTCCCAATCTGGTCTCAGACACCCAAGGATCACCCTGCTATGTGGCCCCAGGCAGGCCACCCAGTCCCATTTGCCCTGCACCCCCCCCAAAAAAAATAATAATAATATTAAAAAATGTGCTTCAGTCTTTGTTCTAACACCAATAACTCTGTTGTGCATAGATCACATTCTTTATGATTAGGCCATGGCAAAAGTTACTTCCATATTTTTCCAACGTTGCCATTGCTGATTACAACTCCCTACTTTGGTATTTCTCCACTACCATGTACTATATTTTCTCTCTCCTTTCACTCTGACTCTGCTGTAGGGTAGCTGAGTGGTGCAGCAGACAGATCCCTGGCCCTGAGGCCAAGAAGCCCTGAGTCCCCATACCACCCCTCAGGCCCAGAATCTACCTGGCCCTGTGGTCCTGGACAGGCCATCCAATCCCAGCCCCGTGCAATAAGTAAAAAAAGGAACACTCTCCATCCTCTCCTCCATCACTCACATCCCCCCTTCCCCCTGTCACCCCCTCTCCTTTCTCAGAATGCCTATACCCCACTGAGTATATATGCTGTTTCCTCTCCTAGCCACCTCTGATGAGGGCGAAGTTTCCCTCATTCCTCCTTGCCTTCCCCCCTTCCATATCATTGCAATAGCTCATTATAAAAAAGAAAAGTCTTATTATATGAAATATCTTGGCCTATTCACTGTCTCCTTTTTCTTTCTCCCATTACATTTCCCTTTTTTTCTATTAACTCCATTTTTACACCATATTTTACCTTCGAATTCAGCTTTCTCCTGTGCTTCAACTATAAAAGCTCCCTCTACCTGCTCTATTAGCTGAGAAGTTTCATATGAGTATTATCAGTGTCATTTGTCTATACAGGAATACATGCAGTTCATCATCATAAAGTCCCTCATATTTTCCCCTTCTCCTCCAATCTCTATGCTTCACCCGAGTCCTGTATCTGAAAATCAAACCTTCTGTTCAGCTCTGGCCATTCCAAAAGGAACATTTGAAATTCCCCTGGTTCATTGAAAGTCCATCTTTTTCCCTGGAAGAGGACATTCAGCCTTGCTGGGTAGTTGATTCTCAGTCACATTCTGAGCTCTTTTGCCTTCTGGTATATTCTATTCCAAGCCCTACGAGTTTCCAATGTAGTTGCTGCTAAGTCCTGTGTGATCCTGACTGCAGCTCCACAGTATTTGAATTGTGTCCTTCTGGCTGCTTGTAACATTTTCTCCTTGACTTGGGAGTTCTGGAACTTGGCTATGATATTCCTAGGGGCTGTTTTTTGGGATCTCTTTCTCGGGGGGGACCGGTGGATTCTCTCCATTTCTATTTTGCCCTCTGCTTCTAGGATAGCAGGGCAATTTTCCTGTAGTAATTTTTTTGACAATGATGTCAAGGCTGTTTTCCTGATCATGACTTTCAGGTATTCCAATAATTTTTAAATTATCTTTCCTAGGTCTGTTTGCCATATCAGTTGTTTTTTCAATGAGATATTTCACATTTTCTTCTAATTTTTCATTTTTTTTGGTTTTGAAGTAGTGATTCCTGATTTCTGGCAAATTCATCAATCTCCCTGAATTCTATTCTTTGTCTGAAGGATTTGTTCTCCTCAGAGAGTTTTCTTATCTCTTTTTCCATCTAACCCATTCTGCTTTTTAAAGCATTCTTCTCCTCATTTGATTTTCAAAGTCTTTTTTAATCTCTGTCATAGCCTGAGCCCAATTTCTGTTTTTCTTGGAGTCTTTAGATGCAGGAGCTTGTGCTTCCTCATCTTCAGACTGAGTGTTTTGATCCTTCTTGGCTCATTTGCAAAATATTTCTCAATTGTGTTCCTCTTTTTTCTCTGCTTGCTCATTTTTCCCAGCCTGTGCCTGTTTTGGAGTACTTCCTGATCCTTTGGGACACTCCCACAAGGGTCTCAGTGTGTGAGGTTCTGTCCTCCCTCCTGGTCTGTGAATGACCATATGTGCCCCCCTCTGCCATGGGGCTGAGGTGGGGGGGGGGGGCTGCTGCTCTGCTGGGGTGGGGCCTAGACTGCAATCAGGATCTGAATGTGGTCAGAGCCCCAGAGTCCTGTTCCTGGGGCTGAAGACAAAGCTCTGCAGTCTCTCTCTCTCTTCACTCCTCTCCCTCTGCTCAATGGGCTCATGCCCTGGGGGCTCCTGCTTAACAGCTCCACCTGCTTTTGTTCCTGGATCAGGGCTACAGAAAGATCAAGTTGCTGGCTGTGTGCCCTGAGGGCTGGGCTCCAGTGCTCACTCTGGCAGAGGTCCCCAGCTGTTCCCCCACTTTGTGCCTGGTGCTCCCCGGGGTGCAGTTCAGGAGACTCCCCTGCTGCTGAGAGCCGCGGCTCCCAGCACCCTGGGGCTGCCTCCACGAGGCTGAGGTTCTTTTGCTCCGGTGGGCCACCCCTCTGGCAGGCCACCCTTCTGACCCCGGGAAGCAGAGCCTTTCTGCTCTTTTCCAGGTTACCTTGAGTAGGAGAACTGCCTCATTGGGTTCCTCTGTGGGTTCTGTCTCTGGAAAGTTTAGTTAGAGTCCTTAGCTTATAAGTTTTATCAGAGAGCTCCGAAGACTGGATCCCTTCATGTCACCATCTTGGCTCCGCCCTCCACATATAGTCTTTATCTGTGTGCCTCACTCCCATTGTACATTCAGTATGGGCTCAGTCTAAACCTTATAAATATAATCATGGCATAGAATACAGCAAAGTATGAGGAGAATGTTTTATAATCTCTATACTTGCTAAATCATTTGATTAAATGCATATACCAATAGCTAATTGGATCTAATGATTTTTCACTACTTGGAATCATAATGATTGGAGTTAGTAAGCAACAGGGCTAGAAGCAATCCCCTACAGTTACCCTTAGAACCTGAGGTATCAGCTATTTTGATGTGGAATAACAATTTGGAGTTTTTGTTTCTATTGTGAGGGTTCATGTGTTTTGTTTTATTAAAAAAATTAAGTGGAGGGAAGAGACATAGAGAAAAAAGAAGTGACATGAATAGAAATTTCTTAAAGTAAACTAGAGAAGAGGTAGAAAAGAGAGTAGAAGGAAGGGATTTGTTGAGGATGTTTGAATGTATATATCTGTATATGAATATATATATATATATATGTACATATATATATATATATATATATGAAAAAAAGATTGTGTAAGAATAAACTGAGCTTTGAGTAATGAAAGACAGAAAGAAATGTGAATATGTCCTATTCATGATTCTCTTGAAAGGAAAGGAAAGCAGTAAAAAAAAAAAAACGTTTGTTCTGACAGTTAACCTCAGTCAGCTAGATCGCTGCCGAGAGTCATCTTGGTATGGTCGAGCAGAGGTGAGTCAATGTTCACACAATATCTCACAGATATAGAATAACAAGTTGGGTATTCATAATTCAGGGAATACCTCCATCATAATTATGGATTTAAAGTCGATTTAGTTAGACTCCTTCCTCTTCTTTTTCTACAAAGTAATTTATTGGATTTCATTATTATTTTAAGGAAATCATCTTTCTGTCAGTTTATAACAACAATGAAACACATCTCCCTACTAATGGAGGTATGATCATTCCCTCCTTCTAAGGAGAAAGGGTACAGGGTTGACATTGGAGAGTTTTTCCAAGATCTTCCAATTAAAGATGGGCCAAGGACCACTCATTATTTCCTACCCAGCTACATGTCAGCATCAAGCCATGGAGAAAGGGTCCCTTCTTCACAATTTTTCTTTTCAACTTCTTTTTATGTCTCGTCCTCTATTAGACTGTAAACTCCTTGATGGCAAGGTTTTTCATTTACATTTTTTCTTGTGTCTCTGGAGCTTAATACAGGGCCAGGTATATGGTAGATACTTATTGTGATCACTTAGTCATATTAAGTTCTGATTAAATTTTTGTGATCTCTTTTGGAGTTTTCTTGGCAAAGTAATTGGAATAGTTTGCCATTTCCTTTTCCACTTCTTTTTACTGATGAGGAATTTGAGACAAATCAAGCTTTCTTATGGTCCACAACCACTAAATATCTCAGGCCAGACCTGTATTTAAGAAGCAGGGTCTTCCTGATTCCATGGCTGGTACACCATCCATTGAGCTACCTAGATTCCCTGAAGTGGTATGCAAATATTAGTTATAATTATTATGATAATTTGAGGAATTGTTTGGTCATTTTTCAGTTGTATCCAATTTTCTGTGAATCCATTTGACATTTTATTGCCAAAGATACTGGAATGGTTTGCCATTTCTTTTTCCTGCTCATTTTTTTGATGAAGAATCTGACATAAATAGAGTTAAGCTACACAAATAATAAGTGACTGAGTGCAGATTTGAACTCTTTCCCTTGATCCTAATTCCTCATACCAAAAATAAATGATTTGTAAATATGTTTAACAAAAATATGTATGTACAGGGGTGGATAGAGCACCAGCCCTGGAGTCAGGAGGACCTGAGTTCAAATCCAGTCTCAGACACTTAATAATTACCTATCTCTGTGATCTTGAAGAAGTCACTTAACACCATTTGCCTAGTCAAAAAAAAGTTTGTATTTACAATGCTAATTTAACTGTTCACAACTGAGTGGAGTCTGGTGAGAAGATGGGTGGAAATTTTGCAGCTGAAAAATATACACGTACATATAGATAAAAGTAAATTAAAAATGGAAAATAAACAAATCATGAATTTCTATAAATATACATTTTCTTCCTTTCTGTAAAATGAATGCTATTCATAGAACAGATTACAAAAAACCTAATGGAAGCTGTATAAGCTCAGTAGTTTTATTTGCTGAGGGATTATCGATTATCTTTGTCACATGAAAATCTGTAAATTATTATGATAGACTATATTTTTGGATATATATGTATATATATATATATATATATATATATATATATAACATTTATAGTATATTTTAAGGTTTTCATGATGCTTTAAAATATTATCTCATTTTCTTCTCAGACAAATTCTGGGAATTACATAGTGTACTTATCACCATTTTAGAAATTAATACACTGAGACAGTCTTTGGGTCAAAGAACTTACCCAGGGTCACACAGTTAGTAAAAAGAATGAATTTGAGCTCACAGGCCATGATCTAGTTACTCCTGAACTAGTTGCCTCCCGAAATAGGTAATATTTATAGAGTACTTTAAAATGTGCACAGTACTTTATATATACTAATTAAAATATATTAAATTACATATACATTAAATTACATATATACACATATGTTATAGAATGTTCACAACACACAATTTATATGTAGTTTGTATATATACACACATTGCAATGTATGTGTCTTTCACATCTGTAGTGCATGCTCCAATTGCTTTCTCAATTCTCAAAATAACAAATTGGATTCACTGAGGGTCCCATATAAATCTTTCTTTTCTGGGCCTAGTGGCAATAGGTTGGTATTTGGGAAGTGTATATATTTTTTCTAATAATATAACACAGAAGCATATAGGCAGCCATTTCTCTCCTCCGACAATGCTATTTCTCTCATAGAACTCTCATCAACTCATGTCTAAACTATTGTAACAGCCTTTTGGTTGGACTTTCTAGTATAAGTCTATTCAAAAAGTCTCTCTCCACTCTTGTCTATCCTTCAACTGAGCTATCAAATTGGCCTTCCTAAAGTTCACATGCATACATGCATGCATGCAAACATGTGTATATTTCATGCCTGTAATATGCACCAGAACTATATATATACATGACACACACATCCATAAGTGAATAGTTGCACACACATGTCCATTTGTAGCTAAATGTGTATATGGGTATGCATTTGTGAGTATATATTCATCCTACTAGATGAAAATGGCTCTTTTTTTACAGGGATGATTTATGCTGAATTTATTTATTTATGTCATTGTAATAGATCCATCTGATGTAAAAAATTTTATATCAGAATGATTGAAAGGGAGCTTTCAGAATCAGTCTGTTAAGAAGGGTTTTATATCTTTCTTTTGTGACAGATCTTTATAGTTTAAAAGTCATTCCTTGCTTTAACTGTGTATAGCTATATGTAGCATTACTTCCCCTCTTTTCTAATTCAGTCTGATAAATTTGTCTTAAAGAAAAATATCTTTTCAGTTATATTTTTGGTAATAAATATATCCAAACCTGGAGTTTTTGTGGAAGAGAATGAAGGTAGTTTATAAGCTTAACCACTAATATCTAGGCTTTCTTCTCAGTTTTACACCAGATCTCTCTCTGTTCAAAGAAATTTTGCTCCTCAGAAATATTGGAATCATGGGCCCCAAAGGCCAGCATACATTCATTACAAACCTTCTGGAAATCAATTTCTCTTCCCTATCACCTCTCATCTTAAGGATTTCAGTTGAGTATTTATATAAATAGGTACACATTTAAAAGATTCTTTCTTCTCTATTTCAATTCTCCTAAAAGAGTTGCATCCTTGATCATATCCAATCACACATATTTTTCTAGAAACACACACACACACACACACACACACACACACACAAACACACCTACAACTTAAAGTAATGGACAACTGAACAACATGTTTCCATGACAATTCATTATGATTTCCTTAATTTTTAGTTTCTGTGAATTCAATGATAGCCTGCCTATTTTAGAGAATTAGAATCTGAAGGGGAAAGGCAAGATATACTAAGTTTTATTCTTTTTATAGTTTAGGTAGTATACTGCTATGAGACTAAAGGAAGAGACTTTCTTGGATAAACTCTAGCAAGTGGCATAACCTTCTGTTTAGGATTATATGATAGTGAAATTAAGAAGAATAAATAACCAGCTCAAGCAGTAATGTTTACACTTAACATTCCAAGGTCAGAGAGGAAGGAAATAGTAACATAATTCTAAAATGGTTGATTTCTGTCATTTCAACAAATCATGCAAGCCTTCTTAAATGGTAAGATATACTAAGGGAAAAATCTGTAAGATGATCTATTTTTAAAATTTGTGTTTTTGCTAGTAATAAATATATGAAGAACTCAGATCAGAGAAAAAATCCTTTACTGAAAGGGAAATTGTTTTCATAAGTGAACTATAGTAAATATATAATCACACAAGTATCCATGAGATTTGTCATTGTTTCAGTCTTACTAATAAACAATTTGTTTTTTATTACCAATTTAAAAAAAATTGAAAGGGGAAACATGTGTAGGATGGATCAGACTTTTCCTAATTGTACTGATCAAGTAGATCAAACAATCAGTCATAAGAGAAGAGATACCATGTCAATTCTTGGGGTACTTCCCAAGGGAAACCATCTTACCAATGTTAATTGAAACTCAAATGTGGCGTTTCTTCTTCCTTCTTGAAGAAGACCATGACATTGGGACGGTGATGCCATGAAAAGCAAGTGAATTGGATTAGAGTTAGGAGATGCTGTGCTAGCTCACCAGCTTCATTTTTTCCTCTGGAATCATCTGGTCCAATGGCCAGATATGGATCAGGACGATTGGAGATAAGTCTGAATGCAAGCAAGCCCACACAACTAGTAAGTGCCAAATGTCTGAAGCTGGACTCAAACTCCTTTCCTCCTGACTCCAAGGTCAGTGCTCTATGCACTGCACCATCCAGCTGTCCTATGTAACTCGAACATAGCATAGTTTTAAAGGGAATTGTCTGGGACATTGGAAAGATAAGTGACCTATCCAAAGGTCACAGAACTAAAATACATTAGATACAGGTTTTCCTGACTGCCAGGTTAATCCTATGCCCATTTTGTCAGACTGCAAATACTATTATAAATTAATATAATAGTGGATAGGGCAATATGTGATTAAATTTTCCTGCCTCAATACAAACTCCCATTGTGCCATTTCTTCTATTCCCTCATTCTAAATTAATCTGCTCCCTTTGATCATTTAGACCTTCATTCATTTAAACACTGAGCTGAGAGATTCTCAGAAACTCAAAAGAGATGTAGAAAAGGGTGGGAAAAATAATTTTTAAAGGTTTTTAGATAAGAGAAGACATACAAAATACAGGGAGCAGGATGTTTAGGAAGTTCCAAGGAAGGTTTCGAGTTTGCAGTTGTCATACAAGGTTGCCCTTGAATTAGTCAGGAACAAATTCTGTTATTTCTGGCTGCTATAAACATCTGCAAATTCAGATACAGATCACTCATAAAGTATGACTGTTACGTCAAACAGTTCTGTGTCTCAAAAATCCTTCTAATTGGCTTGTTGTTGTGTAACTCCACTGTCTTACTTCCTTATGAAGAAAGAAAATTCTAGTTATAGTATAATTTTGCAGAGTACATGTTAACACTTATTATCCTCATTAATTCTCTTTGTTTTCTATATATACTAAACTTATACATCTTTATTTTTGTTGTATATGCATATTGGGCATCCCAATATACAAACTGAACAATATATACATATTGACAGAGTTGATAGAGTTTCAGGCTTGGATTCAGAAAGACTCCTCTTCTTTAATTCAAATTTGGGTTGAGAAACTTATCAATTATATGATCTTGGGCAAATCATTTAAGCTTCTATGCTTTAGTTTCCTCATCTATGAAATGATCTGGAGAAGGATATGGCAAACAATTTTTAATAAACAATGAAACTCTAAATTATATAAAAAATGGTTTATGACTAAAAAATTGCTGAATGCAGCATTTATTTCTTATTTAATCACTTGAAAGTTCATTGAGCAAACATTTATTAGGAACATACCAAATAGAAAAATACAAATTTAGTTTCCATAACATTAAAGTTTTATTTACTTCTATTCTAACTAAATTCTATATAAGTTCCTCTGTATAACTTATCTTATTTTTCCTGTTCTGCTTCATTCATTTTCAGAGATACATTATTTTAAACATTTTGTATTATAGATTTAAACATAAATGCTATAGATTTCAAAATATATCAATTTATGCTTAGAAGAAGCAACTCAATGGAGTCAAGACTGTGAAGTAAGGGAGGGACTTGCTTGAACTCTTTTAAATACCCTGCTGAACAACTTTTAAATAATACCTTAAATAAATCTAGAGCACCAGAACCAACAACAGGACAAGGCAAGGCAATTTTATAGCCCAAGACAAATTATGTTTGTCTGCAAAGTCCAGCATAGGCCATAGCAAGGCAATTCAAGAGCAGTCCTTGGAGGAAACTGAATTAGCATAGGTTACTTTAAGAACTCTCAGTACATAGATAGTGAAGGGATCAGAAAATTATAGGTTTCCATTTGCGAACACTGCTACATTGCCTATATGCAGGTCTGCCTCACTGGCTCCCAGGTATGGAGGAGCAAAATTTGAGTAAAGCATGAAGCGGTAGGGACCCTGGTCAGAGTTCTACAAAGGAAAGAATACTTGTACATCAGAGCAGAGTCTAGTAGAACACTGTCCACAGAGTCTAACATTAACATAAAGTTAAAAATCAAGAAATAGACTAAACAAAGAAGCAAACAACAATAGACTCTAACCATAGAAAGTTATTATGGTGACAGAAAAAGATAAAATAAAACTTAAAAAAAGACAACAAAATCAAATAGCTGCATAGAAAACCTAAAGAAAAATTTCAAATTAATCCCAGGTCCAAAGAGAATTTTTTAAAAATTAAAAAATGAATTTAAAATTAATAATAGAGATAAAGGAAACAATGGGAAAGTAAATGAGATGATGCAACAAAATTATAAAAAACAAACAAACAACAGCTCTATAAAGGAAGCACAAAAAACTAAAGGAAAAAGTACATTAAAAAACAAAATAGGGTAAATAACAAAAGAGGTTAAAAAATCCACTGAAGAGAACAATTTAGAACAGCAGACCTGACCGAATTGGGGGGGGGCAGGGAAGTACCAAAAATACCACTGAAAGGAAAGAAAAAACATCTTTAAAAATAGAATTGTCCAAATGGAAAAGAGATACAAGTGCTCACTGAGGAAAGTACATCTTTAAAAATTAGAATTGAGATGTCTGTAGGATGGAGACAAGATAGCAGCAACAACCCAGAAAACTCCCAGAGCTTTTCCTGAAAGAATTTTAAATGAAACATCTATACAGATATTAAATTTATTGATTCCACAAAAAAAAGAATTTAACAAGCTCTCAAGATATCATGGAGGATCTTCAGCAAAGGTCTGTTACTTCTGGGTAAAGAGGAACTAAGGTCCAGCATTGGTGGGAGAGTGAGACAGTAAGTGGGAAACTCTTAACCACAGTGAAGCTCAGGTACAAGTTCAGCAAGTCCACATGGCAGCAGGCCAATATTAAGGGTCCCAGATAAGAAGACAAGGACTAAGGTCTAAGAACATTGGGCAGATGAGAAAGGGTTGGGAACAATTAGCTAAATAGGCAAAGCCTTGGCATAAAGGTGGAAACAAACCTCAGAATAGGCAGCCCCTTGGTTGCATAGGCAACACTTTGGTAAGCAATAAACTAGAGGCTAAAGATCCTAAAAATCAAAAAACAAAAAACAGAAAGTTTGGGACCATAACCTGTACTCCAGGGGTAGAGCTCAAATATTAAAAGGAAGAAAAAGCCTAGAAAGATTTCTAATCATAGAAAGCTACTATTCTTATAGGGATGATGAAAATGCCATTTCTGAAGAGAGAAGCAGCAACAAATTACCAATATATGAAGCCTCAGAGGAGTTTATGAATTGGTCTCAAATCCAAAAATCTCATGGAAGAAATCAAAAAGAATATTAACAACTAAAGAAGAGAGGAAGAAGAAAAATGGAAAAAAATGAATTGAGAGGAAAAAAGTGAGTGAGGAAGAAAAGTCCTTTAAAAGTAAAAATGACCCACTTAGGAAAAAATGTAAATAATCAGAAAATAAAATCAATCAATTGGAAAAAGAATGTATGCATTAAGAAGTAAAATGCAGCAATTTTAAAAAATGCAATTCATCAAAAAAGTGAAATAAATGAAATGAAAATGGAAACACAAAACTAACTGAATTAAAAAAAAACATAAAAATTAGAATTGGACAAGTGGAAACTAATAAATCTATGAGATGCCAAGACTGGAGTAAAAAATCAGGGGCAGTAGTTGTGATCTCATAAAAATCAAAAGCAAAAATAGATTTCATTAATAGAGATAAAGAAGAAAGCTATAATGAAATAATATCATAATTAAAGTTATATATGCCAAGAGGTATAATATCCAAATACTTAGAGGAGAAGATAAATGAATTAAGGGAGACATAGATAGCAAAACTGTACTGGTAGAGATCTCATGTTCCTTTCTCAGAACTAAATAAATGTAATCACAAAAGAAACCAGAAGAAAATTAAGAAGGTGGATATTTTAGAAAACAGATATGATAGGAGAAAACTGAATGGAAATAGAAAGCGTTATATCTTTTCTTTGTAGTACACAGTACCCTAACAAAAACTGACAGTCTATTAGCTCATAAAACCCTCAATATTAAATGCAGAAAGAAATGTTAAATGCTCCCTTTTCAGATTATGATACAATAAAAATTACATGTAATAAAGGGTCATGAAGAGATAAACAAAGATTTAATTGGAAGCTAAATAATCTAATTTTAAGGAATGAGTGGATCAAATAACAATGCAAAAAATAATCAACAATTCCATACAAGACAATAACAACAATGAGACATTATACTAAAATTTGTCGGATGCAGCTAAAGCAGTTTTAAATGGGAAAATTTATTTCTACATGCTTACATGAATAAAATAGAATGAATTGGGCATGAATTACCCAATGAATTGGTCATATAAATAAAAATGCTAGGAAAAGAAAAATTAAAATCCACAATTAAATACTAAATTAGAATTTCTGAAAATAAAAGGAGAAATTAATAAAACAAAGTAAGAAAACTATTGAAATAACAAATAAAACTAAGTTGGTTTTATGAAAAATCCCCCCCAAAAATAGATCAATCTTTAGTTAATCTGATTTAAAAAGAAAAAAAAAAGAAAACCAATCTGCCAGTATCAAAAGTAAGTCATCTATGGGGCAGCTAGGTGGTACAGTGACTAGAGCACTGGCCCTGATGTCAGGAGTACCTGAGTTCAAATCCAACCTCAGACACTTAATAATTACCTAGCTGTGTGGCCTTGGGCAAGCCACTTAATCCCATTGCCCTGCAAAAAAAATCTAAATCTAAATCTAAAAAGTCATCTCACACCAATCTCACACCAGATAATGCCAATGAAGAGACAAAATAAACAAAAATTAATTATAGACCAATCTCCCTAAGGAGTATTGATGTAAAAATTTTAAATGAAATTTTAGTAAACATGTTTCAAGAATTTATTACTCTATAATACACCATGATTAGGTAGGATTTATACCAGTTAGGCAGTAATGCTTCAATAATAGGAAAACCCTCAATAGAATTGATTATTTCAAACAAACAAAACTAATAAAACTAATATTTTCTTAATAGATGCTGGAAAAGTCTTTGATAAAATATAACATCCATTTTTATTAAAAACTCTAGAGAGTATAATAAAAAAATGGAGTTTTCCTAAAAATAGTAAGCAGTACCTGTATAAAATATCAACAATCTTGATATTTAATGAGGATAAACTAGGAGCATTTCTGATAAGTTCAAGGATGAAACAAGGATGCTCATTATCACCATTACTATTCAATATTGTATAAAATTATTAACTTTAGCAATAAGAGAAGAAAAAGAAATTGAAGGAATTAGAATTGTCCATGAGGAAAAATATTTCACTCTTTGTAGAGGATATGATGGTACATTTAGTTAAACCTAAAAAATCAACTAAAAAACTACTTGAAACAATTAACAATTTCAGCAAGTAGCAGGATATAAAATAATCTCACACAAATCATCCACATTTATCTATATGAATAACAAAGCCCAAAGGCAAGAAACAAATAGAAAAAAATTCTCTTTAGAGTAATTGGAGATAGCATAAAATACTTGGGAATTGATCTCCCAAGAAAAAGCCAGAAACTATATGAATATAATTACAAAATACACAAGTAAAATCAGATCTAAACAACTGGAAAAGCATCAATTGCTCATTGTTAGACTGAGCTAATATAATATAATTGACATTTTACCCAAATTAAATTACTTATTCAATGCCATAACAATCATACTGTCAAAAACTATTTTACTGATCTAGAAAGAATAGTAACAAAATTCATCTGCAACAACAAAAGGTCAAGAATATCAAGGGAATTGATGAAAACAGAACAAAACAAAATAAAAACAATAAAAAAATGTGGCCTTGTTGTACCAGATCTAAAACTGTATTATAAGGTGACTGTCATTAAAATGCCCTGGTACTGGTTAAGAACTCAAGTAATGGGGTGGGGGGGAGGTATGAGGGTGGAGCCAAGATGGCTGTATGAAGGTGGGGATTCCCAGAGACCTGTTCCCTCCAAAACTCTAAAAGCCATCAAATTATGATTCTAGCCAAAATTTAGAGGGGCAGAACCCAAAGAAAGACTGAGTAATGCAGTTTTCTAGTCCAAGACAACTAAGAAAATCTGCAGGACTAGAAGATGAAAAGAGCCACAGTGCAGATGCAATGCAGCAGAGCTGGGATGGATCAAACCAGCTCCAGCATTCCAGGAACAGCCCAGTGTAGTGTCTGGGTACATTGCGGCACCTGGATCTGTGGAAGAGGGAGAGGTTTCCAGACCTCTTGACCCAGGGATCACCAGGAAGAGCTTTACGGGATAGTGAGAGAACTCTTCTGCACCAGAGTGAGCATAGAAAGGAGTGCTGGCCTCAGAACAGCCCTGCAGTGAGAACTTGCAGCAGGAGTCTGGGAAGCCACCCAGCATTTCCAGAGCTCCCAGCACACAGAGAGTAAAGGGTCTTTCTGCTCTCCCTGGGGCAGAAATCTGTTGCATATCCATATTCAGATCCAGGTCGCAGTCTGAGAACCCAATCTACCATAGCCAAGCAGGGACAACCCTCAAAGCTCCAGGGCAGAAGGGAGAGACTATCATCATCCACATACCACAGCACAGGCAAGAAAGCAGTCTCACAAGATCTTGGAGAAATTAGGGTCCCAATGGGGTGTCCCAAAAATCCTCCAAAGTCTTGGAAGTGTGGTAAATCAGTGATAGGTCAAAAAATGAGTACACAAAAGAAAAGGGAATTTGAACATAGAAAGTTACTTTGGTTCTATGGATTATCGAAATACATACTCAGAAGATATCAAAACCAAAGCTTCTATATACAAAACCTCCAATAGAAAAAGAAAATGCTCTCAGGATATGGATGAGCTCAAAAAAAGACTTTGAAAAGCAATTAAGGGAAGTAGAGGTGAGAGGAGAAATGAGAACTAATGCAGATAAATCATGAAAATTAAGTCAGCATCTTGGTGAAAGTAATACAAAAAAAATACTGAAGAAAATAAAATGCTAAAGACCAGTTTAGGCCAAATGGAAAAAGCAACACAAAAGGCAAATGAGCAGAATACCTTAAAAAAGCAGAATTGGCCAGCTGGGGAAGAACATTAAAAAAAGCTCTCTGAAGAATGTAACTCCATCAAATGTGGAATGGAACTAAAGGAAACTGATGACTTCGTGACAAATCAGGAAGAAATAAAACTATACCAAAAGAACCAAAAATTAGAAGAAAATGTGAGATATCTCATTGCAAAAACAACTGACTCTGAAAACAGTTTCAGAAGAGATAATTATTAAATTATTGGGCTACCTGAAAATCATGACCAGTAAAGAAGCCTAGACTTCATTTTTCAAGAAATAATACAGCAAAATTGCCCTGAGATCCTAGAAATAGAGGGTAAAATAGAAATTGAGGGAATTCACTGATCACCTCCTAAAGGAGATCCCAAAAGTCCCAAGTCAAAGAGGAAATAATAAAAGTTTCCAGAAAGAAACAATACAATTAGAGTGGCTCTACAGTCAGGATTACACAGTATTTGGCAGTATCTTCATTAAGGGTTTGTAGGGCTTGGAATATTATATTCCAGAAGGCAAAACATCTTGGTTTAAAACCCAAAATCAACTACCCAGCAAAACTAAACACCCTTTATGAGGGGAAAATATGGATTTTCAATGAAATAGGGGACTTTCAAACTTTCCTATTGAAACAACCAGAGCTGAACAGAAAGTTTGATCTCCAAGTACAGTACTCACGTGAAGCATAGAGAGGCTGAATGGGAAGGACTAATTATGAGGAATTTAATGTTGTTAAACTGTTTGTGTTCCAGCATGGAAAGAAGATACTGATATGATATGATATGATATGATATAATTTATATGAATCTTCTCATTTATGAGAGCATATACAGACAAGGTATAAGAAGGAACTGAATATAATGGTATACAGTAATAAACTGGAGTCAGTGGGTGATAAAGGAAAGTACTGGGAGGAAGTGAAAAGAGAGGAAGAAGAGGCTAAGATATTTGACATAAGGGTCAAGATAAAGATTTTGCAATGGAGTGGACCAGGGGAAGGTGAAGGGGAATGAATGAGCCTTCTTTCTCCACAGAAATGGCTCAGAGATAATAACATACACACTTAATAGGGTTTAGAAATATATCTTACCTAGAGAAAAATGCGAGGAAAGGGATGGAATAAGGGATAATGGGGAGAGGGGAAAGGGTAGTAGGGTGATAGAAGAGAGGTTACTCACATACACCCCTCTGAACAGGGACAGGATAAAAGGAGAGAGAGAGAGGGAGACAATGGAATAAATGAGAGTGGGGAGTAATACAGTGGAGGGAAATACAGCTATTATTAGCCAGAGTAGAAAAAATATTGAAACAACTTCCCTGGTGGACTTATGATAAAGAAGGCAACTCATTCCAGAGACAAAGTCATTGGAATCTGAACACAGACTGAAATATATTTTTCTTTCTCTCTCACTATTCTTGAGATGTCCCTATCTTTTTTTGGAGAGATGGGGTTCATGTTCACTCTCAAAACTGTAATAATAGAAAATAAATAAACCAAAAATATACCAAAAAAAAAAGAAGTCAATTAATGGACAAGTGGATTACTATAGCTGCAAAATAAACAGCAGTAAATAATTATAGTATTCTACTTCCTGAAAAAATCAACAGTATTACCTTCTGGTATAGAACTCACTATTCAACAAAATATTGTTGGAGAATTGGAAAGTAGTATGACAAACACCAGGCATAGGCCAACTTTCTTCCAAAATAGCATCAAAAAGTGTGAAAGCATAGTCTAATTAAGAGAACAAGAAATCCTCTATGGAAAGGGGAGAAATTAATGACCAAAAAAAGATATAAAGATCACTCTACAATGCAATATCGATGATTTTGACATTATTAAATTTAAAAAGTATTTGCACAAATTAAACCAATACATTCAAGATTAGAATGCTGGAAAACAATTTTCACAACTAATGTTTCTAATAAAAGATTCATTTCTAAAATATAAAGTGAACTGAATAAAATTTATAAGAGTACAGTCACTCATAAATTTGTTAATGATCAAAAGATATTCGTGGGTACATTTCAGATGAGGAAATTAAATGCTCCAAATCATTTTTGATTATATAAATGCAAATTAAAACAACAGTGAGGTACCAAATCACACCTATCAGACTGGCTAATAGGACAAAAAAAGAAAATAATCAATGTTGGAGAGGATGTTGGTAAATTGTTAATGCTCTATTGATAGAGTTGTGAACTAATTCTCTATTCTGCGATAAATCTAGAACCATTTGCAAAGAACAATAAAACTGTTCATACCATTTTATCTGGCAATAACAATATTTCATTTATATTACAAAGAAATAATAAAAATTTGGAAAACGTCTCATTTGTTCATAAATATTTATAGCAGCTTTTTTTTGTAGTGGCAAAGAAAAGGAAGTTGAGATAATGCCCAACAATTGAGGAAAAGCTAAACAAGTTATGATCTATGAATGTAATGGTATATTATTGTTCTATAAGAAATCAAGAATGGTAGTAGCTTAGAAGCATAGAAATATTTATATGAACTGATGCTGAGTGAAGTGAGAAAAACCAAGAGAATACTGCACATATTAACAACAATATTGTGAGATGATTGATTGACAATACTAAGAAATCTTCTATAGACAATTCCATTCACATCCAGAGAAAATTACAAACCAAATTCCTTGATGAACACTGATGAAAAAATTTTAAACAAAATACTACCCATATGATTATAATAATATATCCTAAGGAATTTACACTATGAGCTGATGCAAACTATTCCAGGACTTCAGTGTTGCCTCAATATCCGTAAAACTACAAACATAGTTGACCATGTCCATAACAAAACTAACATAAGTCATGTGATTATCTCATTAGATGCTGAAAAAAAACTTTAGACTAAATACAGCAATTATTTTCATTAAAAAACATGAGAAAGAATTGGCAGAAAGGGAACATTCTTTAAAATAATAAGCAGTAGCTATGTTAAATCATCAGTAAGCAATTTCTGTATTGGGGATAAACTAGAAACTTTCCACATGAGATCAGAAATAAAACAAGAATGCCCATTATGTCCTCTATTATTCAATATTTTACTAGAAAGGTTAGGCATAACAATAAGAAGAAAAAGGACTCAAACAACCAAGGAAGAGATAGAGAAAATCATTAAAAACAAATAATAATTTAGAATACATAAAATTAGAGAGCTTTTGTACAAACAAAACCACTATAACCAAGAGCAAAAGAAATGTAAATTGGGAAACAATTTTTATAATTAGTACTTCTGAAAAAGAAGTCATTTCTAAAATACATAGAGAACTGTGTCAAATTTATAAAAATAATAATCCATTCCACAATTAACAAATGGTTAAAGGATATGCAAAAGCAATTTACAGAAGAGGAATTCAAAGCTATCCACTGTCATATGAAAAATTACTCCAAATCATTATTGAAAGAGAAATACATATTAAGGCATCTCTGAGGTACTATGTCAAACCTCTCAGACTAACCAATATGACCAGAGAGGACAATGATGGGATGTAGGAAATCTGAGATACTAATACATTGTTGGTAGAGCTGTGAACTCATCCAACCTTTCTGGAGAGAAATTTGGAATAATGCTTAAAGGGCAACAAAAATATGCATACTCTAATCACTACTGTGTCTATATCCTGAAAAGATCATTAAAAAAGTGTAAAAACATCACTAGTATTGTAAACCAGGAGGGTTGGGAATTCAGAGAAGCCTGAAAGATTTACATGAACTGATGCTGAATGAGATGAGCAGAACCAAAAGAACATTGTGTATACTAACAGCAACATGGGGATGATGATCAAACTTAATGGACTTGCTCATTTCATCAGCATAATAATCAAGGACAGTTTTTGGATACCTGCAATGGAGAATACCATCTGTATCCAAAGAAAGATCTGTGGAGTTTAAACAAACACCAAAGACTATTACCTTCAATTTAAAAAAAAAAGTTGTCTTATGTACTACATAATTTTGCTATCTCTTGTATTTTATTTTTTCCACATGGATATGATTTTTCTCTCAACACATTCAATTTTGATCAATGTAGCATGGAAACAATGTAAAGAATATCAGACTGTCTTTTGTGAGGGTGTGGAGGGAGAGAAGGGAGGTTCAGAGAAAATTGTAAAATTCAAAACATTACAAAAATTGATAGAAACTAATATTGCATATAATTGAAAAAATAAGTAAAATGTTTATATTAAAGATAAATAAAAATAATAAATTGAAGGAATTAGAATAGGCCATGAGGGAATGTAAATCTTCCTCTTTGCGGAGGTTTTGATGGTATATTTAGAGAATCATAGAAAATCAAATAAAAACATACTTGAAGCAATGAACAATTTTCACTAAACTGTAGGATAGAAAATCATCAGCATTTTTATATATTACTCATCAAATGCAACAGTAAGAGCTAGAAAGAGAAATTTTATTTAAAATAATTATAAATAGACAGTCTGGCCAAGATGGAGGAGGCAAGACAGGCACAATGTTTACTGCTCCTCATTCCCCTCAAAAATAACATGAAACAAACCTTTTAACAGAAATCCAATCCACAAAATCCAAAAAGAAAGCTAGGAGAAGAATACCTACCAACAAGTTCTGTCTTAGGGGACCTTGGGTGAAGCAGGAGCAGAGACCAGAGAGCCAGTGCAGAGATAACAGCTGGGGGCAGGCAGAGGACTAGTGTTAGCCACGGAGGCTTTGCTGTGTGGCGGGTACGAGAACCACATTTAGCCATGGAATCTTTGACCAGGAAGAGAGCAGCTATGGGAGGATTCAGAGCATGCCTGGAAAGTGCCCAGCTGTGCTGGGACCTGAGCTCATATTTTCAGCTGAGCTCTCTCCCCAGGACAAACAATAAACAACCCCCACCCCCTCAGGCTCAGGTGTGGGCAACAGAGTTAGCTCAACTGAAAGAGAGATTAAATCTCTCTCTCAGGGCCCAGACCATTGTTCAAGGTCAATTCAGAGAGCCACCCCCCCCCCCCACACACACACACTTACATACAAGAACCTAAGAAGATGATGAAAGGTCAGAGAAAAGGTGGGCCCATGGAGAAATACTTAGAAGCAATAGAATCTAACCCAGAGAGATCTAGCACTTCTGAGGAGAAAATGAATTGGATTTGGAAAGAAATAGTAGATTTTTTTTTTAAAAAGTGAATTTAGCATTTATCAGATTCTGAAGGATTTTTGTTTCTTTTTCTGTCCTCTGGATGGAGTTAACATTGTTCATAGTCTGTCTAATGGGGTGGTCCTAGCTCCCTGGACTGCTAAGAGCAGCAGTAGAGTTGATCATCTAACAATGTTGCTGTTAATGAGTACACATTCAACTGAGATCGATATTTCCCATGGAAGCAATGTAAAGACTAATAGACTGCCTTCTTGTGGGGGGTGGGGGTAGGGAAGCAAGACTAGGGAAAAAATTTAAAACTCAAAATAAATAAAATCTTTCTTTAAAAATAAATTAGTGTGGCAGTTAGGTGGTACAGTGGCTAGAGCACCAGTCCTGGAGTCAGGAGTACCTGAGTTCAAATCTGGTCTCAGACACTTAACAATTACCTAGCTGTGTGGCCTTACACAAGCCACTTAACCCCATATACCATGCAAAATCCTAAAAAAAATAAAATAAAATAAAATTAATTAATTAAAATAATCATTAATAAATAATCTTTGAGAGTTTAACTGAAACCCAGGAATATTTGGAGGCAAGTACAAAATATTTTTCACATATACCCATTCAGATGTAAACAATTAGAAAAATATCAATTTCTCAAAAGCAAAGTCATTATGACAAAAATGAGAATTCTTCTTAAGTAAATTTACTTATTCAGTTCCATATAATTCAAACTAGCAAAAATTATTTGGTAGCGTTAGAAAAAAATGAAAACCAATTAAAATCTATCTAGAAGAACAAAATGCCAATAATAAAAAGGGATTGAATGAAAAAATATCAAAATAAATTAGTCTAGCAATACCAAATCTCAAACTGTATTTTAAAGAGGAAATCATCAAAACTTTCTGGTACTGCCTAAAAAATAGAAAGGTGGGTCTTGGAACAAATTAGGTATACAAGACAGGAAAAAATTTTTCAATTCTGGGAAAATTGGAAAAAGTGAGTCAATAAGACTAATTTGTGAATACAGACTAGTATTTCATTCTGTGTACTAACATAAGGTCAAAATGGATGTGGGAATCAACAAAGGTGACACCATAAGAAAAGCAAAAGATTAAAGAAAAGTCTACATCTCTGATTTATATGCAGAGAAAAAATTCATGAGAGAGAGAGAGAGAGAGAGAGAGAGAGAGAGAGAGAAACTGATTTTTTTTAAAGAATAAAAGCCATTCCCCAATTCATAAATAATCAAAGAACATGACCCAGGCAGTTTTCAGATGAAGAAATCAAAGCTGTTGTTGGAATGTAAAGTAGTTCTCCAATTCACTTTTTTTTTTAGGTTTTTGCAAGGCAATGGGGCTAAGTGGCTTGCCCAAGGCCACACAGCTAGGTAATTATTAAGTGTCTGAGGCCAGATTTGAACTCAGGTACTCTTGACTCCAGGGCCAGTGCTCTATCTACTGCACCATCTAGCCACCCCTCCAATTCACTTTTAATTAAAGAAATACAAATTAAAAAATCTATGAGGTAAAACCTCATACCTATTAGATTGGTTAATATGGTAAAAAAGAAAAATGATAAATGTTATAGAGGATGTGAATAAATTGAGACTAACAAACTCTGGGGGTAGACTTGTGAACTGATTCAACCATTCTATAGAGCAATTTAGAACTATGTCCAAAGGTCAACCACATTGTACATTGTGCATTAATTAAATTAAATTAATTAAATTAAATTGATCCAGCTATATCACTACTAGATCTGTATTTCAAAAAGATCGCTAAAAAGGGAAAAGAACTAACATATGTGGACAAAATACTGGAAATTGAGCAAATACCCATCAGTTTGAAGAATGGCTGAACAAATTGTGGTATGTAAATGCAAGGGATTTTTTTATTGTTATTTTATTTTTCCAAATACATATTATAAAGTTTTTCGACATTCATCCATAAATCTATATATATTGTTAAGTGACAAAATTTTCTTCCACCCTCTCTTCCCACCCCACTCTCCTCAGCAGAAATCAGGTTGATATTGTACATAAACATTTGTATTAAACATGTTTGCAAATCAGTCATTTTAGGATTGAGGGAAAGAAATAGATTTTTTTTTAAAAAAATGAATGTACCATTTATCAGATTCTGAAGGATTTTTGTTTCTTTTCTTGTCCTCTGGATGGAGTTAACATTGTTCATAGTCTGTCTAATGGGGTGGTCCTAGCTCTCTGGACTGCTAAGAGCAGCAGTAGAATTGATCATCTCACAATGTTGCTGTTTCTGAGTACATTGTTCTCTAGTTCCCTTTGCTCACCATCAGATCCTGTAGTTCATTCCAAGCTTCTCTAGATTGTGATCATTTATTGTTTCTTAAAAAAACAATAGTAATTTTTAATATTTATTTTCCATAACTTATTTAACCAATCTGACATCCCCCAAATTTACAATTCCTTGCCACTACAATAAGAGTAGCTATACATATTTTGGGATGTTTTTCCAATTTTTATTATTTCCTCTGGATATTGGCCTAGAACTGGAATTGCTGGGTCAATGGACATAGTTTTATTGCTCTTTGAGAACAATTCCATTTTGTTCTTCAGAATGATTCAATCACGTCACAACTCCACCAGCAATGCATTAATGTTCCAATCCTCCTACAACCTCTCTAGCATTGATCATCTTCCATTTATTGTCAAATTGGCCATTCTGATAGTTGTGAGGTGATAACTCAGAGTTGTTTTAACTTGTTTTTCTCTAATCTATATTTATTTGGAGTATATATATATATATATATATATATATATATATAATTATATAGTTTTAATTTCTTCATTTGAAGACTATCTATTCATATACTTTGACCATTGGTCAATTGGGGAATGACTTGCAACTTTTTATATTTGATGCAGAAATGAGACTTTAATCAGCACTCCTAGTTGTAAAAATTGCTTCCCAGCTTTCTGCATTCCTTCTAATTTTGGCAGAATCAATATTACAAGTGAAAAATCTTTTTAATTTAATATGGTCAAAATAATTTTGCAGTTGATAATGTGCTCTAATGCTTTGTTTGGTCATAGATTTGTCCACTTTTCATAGAGCTGATAGAATATTTCTTGTGCTGTTAATTTCTCTATGGTGTTGCTATTTGTGCCTAAATCCTGTACCCATTATGATCTTACTTTGATTTAGAGTGTGAGAGGATCTTTGTCTAGTTTTTGCCATACTATTTTCCAGTTTTCTCAACAATTTTTGTCAAATAGTGAGTTCTTATTCCAGAAGCTAATGTTTTTGGATCTATCAAACAATAGATTGCTAAAGTCATTTACTGTGGTTTCTTTTGAACTTATTCTAATCCACTGATCCATTACTCTATTTCTTACTCAGTACCTGGTAGTTTTGATGACTGCTGCTTTGTAATATATTTTGAGATCTGGCAGAGCTAGGTTACTTCCATTTACATTCTTTTTTATATCAGTTCCTCCTGCTATTCTTGACCAGATGAATTGTGCTCCAGATGAATTTTTTCACTATTTTTTCCAGCTTGGAAAAGTAGTTATTTGGTAGTTTGAGTGGTATGGCAGTGAATAAGTAATTTAATTTGGGTAGAATTGTCATTTGTATTATATTAGCTTGACCTAACCATGAGTAATTGATATTTTCCACTTATTTTAAACTAACTTTATTTAGGTGAGCAATGCTTTATAATTGTGTTCATTCAGTTCCTGGATTTGTCTTGGGAGGTAGTTTCCCAGGTATTTAATGTTCCCTACAGTTACTTTAATTGAAATTTCTCTTTCTATAGCTTGCTCTTGGGTTTTGTTGTTCATATATAGAAATGCTGATTATTTACGTGGGTTTATTTTATATCCTGCCACTTTGCTGAATGTGTTAATTGTTTCAAGGAGTTTTTTAGATGATTTTCTCAGATTCTCTAAATATACCATATGTCATCCTCAAAGAGTGCCAGGTTTGCTTCCTCACTGCCAATTCTGATTGCTTCAATTTCTCTTTCTTCTATTATTGCTAGAGCTAACATTTCTAAAACTATATTAAATAGTAATGGTCTTAATGGGTATCTTTGTTTCATCCTGATCTTATTGGAAATGCTCCAAGTTTATGCCAATTACATAAAGTTTTAGATTGCTACTAATTATTTTAAGACCAACTCTTAGTTTTATTTATTAGATCAATGGTTCTTCCTTTTAATTTCTTTTAATCTCTCCCTTGCCTTTCAGACTTTGTAATTTGGTATTTAATTAGGGATATTTAATTTGTTCTTATTCGAACTTTTTCAGTTGCATACCCTAATCATTGATCCCCTCTTTCTCTATTTTATTTATATAGGAATTTAGAGATATAAAATTTCCCCTCAGATCTTCCTTGACTGCATCCCATAATTTTTGGTTTGATGTCTCATTATTATCATTGTCTTGGATTTAATTGTTGATTATTTCTATGATTTATTGCTTGATTCAATTATTATTTAAAATTTTATTTAATTTCCAATTAGTTTTTGGTTTCTCTTTCTGTGATCCTTTATTACATATGATTTTTATCACATCATGGACTGAGAAGTACACATTCATTATTTCTGCCTTTCTGCATTTTATTATAAGGTTTTTATGCCCTAGTATATTATCAATTTTTGCACAGTTGCCATGTACTATCAAGCAATAAGTATATTCTTTTCTATGCCCATTAAGTTTTCTCCAGTGGTCTATCATATCTAAGTTTTCTAAGACTTCATTCACCTTCATAACTTCCTTCTTGTTTATTTTGTGATTAGATTTATCTAGTTCTGAGAGAGAGAGAGGTTGAGGTCCCCCATTATTAAAGTTTTTCTGTCTGTGTCTCCTTGTACTTCATTCAGTTTTTCCTCTAGGAATTTAGATGCTATACTGCTAGGTGCATACATGTTTAGTAAAGATATAGTTTCATTACCAATTGTGCCTTTTAAGAAGATGTAGTTTCCTTCTTTATCCCTTTTAATGACATCTATTATTGCTTTTGATTTATCTGAGATCAGTATTTCTTGTAAATGTTTCCTGTAAACAATATATTGTAAGATTCTTTTTTTAATTTTATGCATTCATTTTTTCATTTATATGCACATGTATATTTTTAAGTTAGAAAAAATTCTTTCCACCCTCCCTTCCCACCCCCCCTCCCCTCAGCAGTGAACAGTCAGGTTAGCATAGTTCATACATATTTTTGAACATTTTTACAGATTAATCATTTTCAGTATAAAGAATTAAGATTAAGAGAAAAAGATAGAAAAGATAATTTTTATAAAGTGTTTATCAGATTCTGAAGTTTTGGGTTCTTGCTGATTTGTTTTGTTTTATTTTGTTTTTCTTTCTTTGTATGGGGATAGCATTATCCACAGTTAATCTAATATAGTTGCTCTAGCTCTCTGAACTGATAAGAGGAGGATTCTGGTTTTCAATCCATTCTGCTATCTGCTTCCATTTTCTGGGACAGTTCATCCCATTCACATTTACAATTAAGATTACTAATTTTGTATTTCCTTCCATGCTATCTTTCCCCATTTAAAATTTTATCTTTCCTTTTCTCTTATTCCTCCTCACCAATGTTTTATTCCTTTTTCCTTTTAATATTTCCTTTTAAAATTTAACTCCCATTTTATTTTCACTTATACTTTTACCTTCCCTTTTATCAGTCCCTTCTCCCCTTATCTTTCCTTTCCTCACACCCCCCTCCCCATTCCTTGTGTAGTAGGATAGATTTTTAAACCCAAGTGGGAATGTATCTTATTCCTCTCTGAGGCAAATCTATTCAATAGAATTTACTCAGTTTTCATACCCTCCCTTATTTCCCTCTAAAATTATAATAAATCTTTGTGATTCTGCATCTGGTGTGTAATCAGATATCATACATCAAAGATTGATTAATTTTTTGCTATATAAACTCAAAGTGCTATCAAAATACTACCGTAGATTGATTGACTGATTATTAGCATTACCTCAAAGTCACTAAGTACACTCCCTTCTTCTATCTATCTCATTAGAAGTCCACTTTTCCAGAGTGTTGAATAATACCAAATTATAATCATTTTTTACCTTAACCCTTTTTCAAGTGCTCTCCAAGGACATATAATCCTGAGGAGCCAAAGTATCATCCAAAGCCAAATCATTTCATGAAATATTTATACCATTTCCCCTAACATTCTTTCTGCCATAGTTCCCCCCTCACCTCCTCCCAAGGTTCTTAACCCTTTGTTAAGTATGTATTAAGTCTAACCCTGAAACTCGTACTGTCTCATTTAAGAACTTTGCAATTGATTGTAAATTATGGCAGACACTGATTTAGGATTCCCCAGCATATGATGCCCTCATCAGAGAAAGTGCTAAACTTTGTGAGCACAGCAAAATTAGAGTAGGTCAAATGAGGTTGAGACACTTAGGTTTCGAGTAAACACCCTTGCTTATATGAGGGTTTTTTGTCTCAGACATAGTCATATCATCTTGAAACTCATCAATGGAAAAACAAGATGCAATCATACCCATATCATCTATAAGAGTATATTTGAGAAACACTATGAACCCAAGATCTAAGACAAAGAATGTTTCTTTGTCTTTTCAGCACTTAGAAGAGTGCTTGCCATATAGTAGGATATTTAAAAATGAATTTAATACTTTCCTTTTAGATATCATTGAGATCTGGAAGGATGAAATTCATGACTGGAATATAACCGTGAACAAATACTATTCATGTATTGATTGATAGTGCTGGTATTTTTCTTTTTCTTGGATTAAAAATGCTCTCTGTTTTAAAGGCTGACTTTCTGGGAGTGGGAAGGAGGAGGTATAATGGGGGAAACTATGATGATATTTAAAAATGGAGATTTTATTAAAAACATTAAAAAATAAAAGAACCAGCTTCTATCAAGTACAGTGGAACCAGATCCCAAGGAGCATTTAAAATTGTTTCTCATTTTACTGCTAAACTCTCCATAGAACTTTTTTTATGGAATAAACATATTTATTTCTTATTCACATGGAAATTGTGTAGCATTTACATGACAATTCTCAGGAAAGGGGGTGGTCCATGGGGCAGCATTCTCAGAAGTTCCAAAGGCTATTTTCTTAGACATGAGGACATAGCACTTTTCATTGCAGGAAGCCTTCAAATAGATTATATTTACCAATGAACAAATAGTGGAGTTGCTGACTTTCAAACAAATGAATGTATCAAAGTTTTTCAGTTCTTTAGGAAGTTAATAACAGGAAGAAAAGTGCTGTATCCATCTCCCCAGAGGAATTTGGGGTTTGCATTACATTTCAGAGGGTCAACAAGCAGAAAAGCAAAGAGGTAGTAACACTTGCTGGGCAGAGAGAAGTAAAGAAAATCTTGCTGCCTAAGTTTGAAGGTATATGTTTTACTAACTATGTGCCTCAGAGACTGGGCTAGACAACCTCCTTGAGTGACCTGGGGTAGTCTTAATGAGTGAGATCAAGCAACGGGACCTCACCCTAACTGGAAGAAGCAAGGAAGAGTTAGGAACTGGCTTTCACCAGACTTTTGAGAGCAAACTGTTGACCTGCAGCCCACCAAACATTTCCTGGGTGGCCTGCTCCTCTCTCTGCCTCATCTCACTCTCTGGATACTGTTCCTCACATCCATTTCCTTCCCCAACTTCAGGAAAAAATGTCTACTGCCTTCAACTCCCAGGAGCAGTTGTTTTCTACTCTCGAGTTTCTTTTTTTCTCTTGAGTTGAACAACTCTATCACTCTTCCAACTTCCATAGACATCCTCTGCCCAGAAAAACCTTTCTTCCATCAATTTACCAACTTATTTGTCCTCATTAAGGACCTTCTGCAATCTCTTCCAGGAGTTCTGCTCTTGAATAAGATGATGGTTCTTTTCTCCCATCAAGTTCGCCTTAATTTGAAAATAGTTTTGTAAAACAGGACTTGCTCAATATAAATCAAGTCAACTAAAATATGTTAATGCCCAAGCAAGTCATACAACCATGCTCTAGAACAAACCAGACTCAGATGGCATTTACCCTTCACTAGTGCCTACACCTCACCCACCTATGTAGATATGTACTCTCATTCTTTCCCTGTTCTTTCCTACCCTCCTTCCTACCTGGCCCATTCTAATGGAACCCAAGGGTTTCCTATTTTTCTGTCTATCACTTTACCATCAGAAATAGTAAAATGAATGAAGCTTTTGGGGATGCCCCAGAAGAGGGTAGAGTCATGAAATCAAGATGGATAGAGTTCAGGGTATATTATAGGAGGTTATGAAAGGAGGAAGAGGCAGAGAGAGCAGGGAGCAGATCATATTCTGCTAGGTCTGTTCAAAAATAATATAACATGTGAAACCTACAACTTTAGTGAGGGACTCAGTGTCAGAGAAGATAGAAAATAGTGGTGGCCAAAGATATAACAGTAGTGTTATGGTTTGAGAAATCAAAATCATATAGACTTGAGAACATAAGCCATGTTAGACATATAGTTCAACATTCTCTCATTTTACAGGTGAGAAAACTGCCTTAGAAAACTCTGCCTTCTTCCCTAGGAAATGTGGGAAATTACAGGATTATTCTGTGCAAAAACTACCAGTTCTATTGTATATGTTTTAGACCCAGTCATGGTCTCTTGAGGGAAAGAAGCAAGAACTGAGAAAGTGACTTGAAATTCTAAATACTCTTGATTTTGCATTTTAAATATCAAACCTCTGTGGAAGTTCAATTAGAGAATGGAACTGTGATTTGAACATATTTCTAGTGGTAGGATGGTTGATGGGTCAATGAAAGGAGATTGGTTAGCTACAGTCCTCTTTCAAGTCCATGGCTTAATTAGACCAGTATCAACATCTCATTGTTCTGGGGATCATTTTTCTGCAGAGAACTCCTCCTCATGGAATTATAGATTGAGTGAGTTTAAAAAGACAAGAGTAACTTTTGCCCAGGAGGCAGTAGGCATAATTGGAGCATGGAAACTATTGACTTCTAAGTCATACAAAGGATTATCAGGTGAATGCTGTGATAGTTGAAAGGTCTATCCCATTCCCCAAAATAAAAAGTGAGATACTTTAGCAAGTATCAGGCCTACAGAACCCAAGAACTGTTGAGAGGAAGTGAAAACCCTTTTTTGTCCCTAATTTTATTCTATATATTTTCAAAACTTAAAGGTCCCAAAGATGAAGAATATTTCTCACCTCTATCTATTTTAGAAATTTTCATGGGCACCAAATAAGACTCCAGACTCAAGGCCTGGTTTTTCCCAAATGTTGAATGTAAGGAATTCTTTCAAATGAATCTACTATCGGCTTAACAAAAATGTAAAAATTCTGCAGCCCAGGTAGAAGATATAACTGAAGCACATTTTAAAAATTATTGTTAATAAATTTTTAACATATCAGGTTTTGAAAATAATAAGAGATCCACAGAAGACAGACAGATGGGCAATCATAGGAGGCACATATCTGAATATTCTATTGCTCACATGTTTGAGGAAAGCTGTTGTTTCCAACGTCAAGCCACGTCAAGGCTCAGGCAGATACATAAGGTGGTGGGGGTTCTTTACTTGCAGCATCACCTCCACTCACACCAGCACCCACCCCCATACCCATACCTGCCCCTACCCCTATACCCATTGAAGTTGAGGCTGTAGTGGTATCATCATAGGGTGGTAACAGCACAGTAGTATCATTGGTGGTTATATAAACCAGAATATCAAAAGAGTTTCGGCCATTGATGTCAGGGTAACAGTTCCAGACACAGCTAATCAGGTAACCCTTAAAAGCCAAGACAATGCTGATAAAGAGGAGAATAATAAGGACTAGACAGGTAGGATTCACTGATATGATATCTTCCTTGTATGGAAACTGAGGAGGCAGCTGTCTTATATATTCCTGGATTGAATTTGGATAAACAATACACTGATTGCCACCAGCAAGTTAAGGGCATAATCAAAAATCTGGTAGCAGAAGAACGGGATGATCCAGGCTGCATGTTGCTTGTATGCACCATATGTTGCCATTGCACAGATCAAGATCATGAGAAAGGAGATTGCAGTTGCAATGCACAAGTTGGCATCATCCATGAATTCAAAGTCAGCCCCTAGTTCAGAATTGGTTAAGTGATACCTATCTGGATCTGCCATGGTGCTTAATAGGATGAGAAGTCCTACGGCATTGATGATCAAGTACCAGATTCCCAACAGGATGGTGCCGGTGCCGACATGGCAGCACAGGCAGCAGCTGTTGGAGTAGAAGCGGGTCCAGGGTGCGCTCATCTTTATCTCAGGGAGCCCCTCTGGGGTCTCTGGGACCCGCGCGGGGGTCGCCGCAGCCTTGGCCACCGCGGCTGTTCCGCCCGCCTGGAGTTCCCGCAAACACGCGCCCAACTTTACTGGAGAGCTCCCGGCCCGGCCACCTCCAGCTGCTGGGACTCTAGGGAGCCCCCCCCCCCCCTCTGCCCGCCTGCCGGCTCCCTAGCTGGATCCCGGGCTCTGCCAAGCCCAGAGAGGTCTCAGGCTGCAGGAGAATAATAAGGACTAGACAGGTAGGATTCATTGATATGATATCTTCTTTGTATGGAAACTGAGGAGGCAGCTGTCTTATATATTCCTGGATTGAATTTGGATAAACAAGTACACTGATTGCCACCGGAGGAGGGAGGAGGAGGAGGAGGGGGAGGGGGAGGAGGAGGAGGAGGAGGAGGAGGAGGAGGAGGAGGAGGAGGAGGAGGAGGAGGAGGAGGAGGAGGAGAGGAGGAGGAGGAGGAGGAGGAAGATTGGACTTCGGGCTGGGATGGGGAGGCCCATAGAACTTCTTGAAGGATTGTAGATTTAGAAAAATCCGTGTTGCAAAGTTAGTACTTAATAAATGATCATTGATGATATAGAGCTTAATACATGTTATGTTGGACTTGCTCCTCTACAATTATTTTCTCCTATTTCTATAAACACTTCTTTCATGTTTGTGCGTGTGTGGCTGTATCTGTATGACTATATGTATAGTCACTCTTTTTTAGCCCCATGTCTTTTAAAAAGAATAGTCTTCACAGATAGAATCTTTATTTATTCTTGTCTTGGTTGTTTTTTATTATTTATCTTTCTATTGTTTGTGATGTTTTCATGTTCTTAAATGTTTTAAATTCTTTAAGACCTCTTCCAAGAGGTTTTTTTTTTTTTGGATTTGAGACCAATTCATAAAGCCCTCTGAGGCTTCATATGTACACATTTTGTCACTACTTTCCTCTTCTGAGAAGATACTTTTATCATCTATATCAAATAGTACCTTTCTATGTTTAGCACTCTTTTTTTCTCATTTTGATAGTTTGGGTAAAGAAAGTGTAATCCTGAGGGTTTTTTTGTGTGTTGGGATCAGGGGATCTGCTCCCTGACTTTCTGCTCTGGCATCTCAGGTCCTCACGGTTTATTCACTGCATGAGAGTAGGTCAGCCTCCTGTTAAAACAGAATTCCTTATCTTGAACTTTGCCTTCCAAGCTGGAGTTGGAACCCTTCCTGCTGGCCTGCTGCACTATTGGCCTCATGAACTGAGACCTAGGCTGAGCTGTGGCTGAGAAACTCCTGCTGGCTCCCCAGTTCTCCTGTCTACAAAGGGCCACTCTTGGCCACGCTTGCTTTTTACCCACATGAGACAGATCTTTCAAGAAGTTCCTCCAAGATATCTTGAGCTGAAAAGTTATTTCATTCCATATTTTTGTGGCTTCTATTACTCTATTTAGAGGCTTCATTTAAAGTTGTTTCAGGAAAAGTTCTTGCACCTTTATAGTTTCACACCAACATCTTGATTCTGCCCAGCAGGTTGGTTAGTCTTTATAATTTTAAGCATTATATAAATGTATGTTCCTGATAGATTAACTATTAAGAACTATGGGGCTTTTTCAGGGTAGAAAAGATCAAAGCCAGCAAATTGACTTTGAGAATCTTATAGAGAACAAACAAATCATATAGCAGAAATAAATGGGATCAGTTTGTTACAGGTTAAAGTTTTATCTTAGACATAATTTGGTTGCTATAGAATGGCAGATATTTTCCCCCACAGAACAATGAAGACTAGAGCAGAACCTACAATGCTTTTGAACCCTTGGATCAAACCACAAAGATTGATTTACCTTAAACAAATTTAACAAACCATTGGATCTAGAGGTAATGGTGTGGCAATATCAGCTTTTTATTTCATATAGCCAAGGTATTCATTCAGTTAGTATAAGTCACTCCTGTCTGAACTATTTGCAAAAAATGAGTTTTACTCATATTGATTTTTCCTTTTAACTGAACATGCCTATCATAATTTAACATTCTCTCTTATAACAAAAATTTTTGCTTTTGTATCAGTATTTGGGTGAATTGGAAAGAAGGGTTCATTTTGAAATTTAATTACAGATGACCTTCTTTGTCTTATTAGATAATGTATAGGTGATCATAATTCACATCATTATGTTTTCTCCTCAGCATTTTCTCATGTTTGGTTAATAAGTAAATTAGAATATATCAAAAACCTTGAAAATGTTTATTTATATCTACTTACCAAATATTGTGAAACTTTTTAAGTCTGTAAATTCAAATTCAATTAGCAGAGTTCCTGTCTCTTAATATTGTGATTTGTATATATGACCAAAATATTTGAACATTTACAATGGCTTAACTAAAATTCTGGTTTATCCCCTTTTTGAATCTAAAATTGCCTTGTTTCCACTATCCAATTGCATTGAAGATAAATAAATATCCTATACCTACTTTTCTTGAAGGAATAAACTTTCTCAAAGGATCTTTTCCAAATCATTTTAGAGAACTATTAACATTCTTTGGCTCAAATGTGACTTTTTCAGAGAAAATTGTTGTATCCAGAATCAACTGGGAAGCATTAAAAAAAATTCTCCATTGAAAGAGACCTCTGTTTGGAAAATCTGTTCAACTGGTGACAACTTGTTTGTTGTTTTCTTACCTTGATTTTGCCTTCATGTATACTTGCCTTGGAAATTCTACTATTCCATTATCCATCTTAGCTATATCAGCTGAATCATCTATGGCACTGATATTGCACTGATATTGTCTCATGATATTGCAATTTGTAGGCTTGATATGAATTTCTATCTCATCGTTCGGCTTTAATTCTCACTCATCTCATTCTAAATTAAATATTTCATGATGAACATTTGAATCAGTACTAGTCATAGTTGAACAACTAATTTCAAGAAAAGTTGGACTAATCATAAACACTGAAACCTCCATCCTAAAGTATCAATCCAATGTTCTTAGTGTTAGAAACACTTAATTTACATAAATACATGGTGTATCTTCTCTTTTGTGTGATTAAACTAGAGAAATGTGGTAAAATTATTATTCTGAGTATATGCAACACCTATGAGGTTTTGAAGAAACTCACTCACTCTGAGTATGCCAATAAGAAAATACAGGATTAAAATCTTGAAAAAAGGTCCTGATACTGTGTGTCTTTGTTTTTGTGCATTTATTCATTTTGTTTCTTTTTATTGTTCAGTTTTCTTTCCCTGTTCTACTTTTTGTGTCTTTTTTTCTTTAATGTAACCTAGCTGGATAGGCCACATAAATCTTAACACAAGGTCCTGACAAATCTATCTGTGAAGTCATTAGTTCAACTGCTGGAAAATCAGAGTAAATGATTTTTTTAAAGGAGAAATTTGTTACAAAATAGGTGAATACTTTTGATAAGTCTAACCAGATGGTGACATTCTTCATGAAATCATACTGAGCAAATAATTTTAAAATAGATTTTTTTTTGCCTTCATATGCCTGCTTACTCTGGAAATTCTATTATTTCATTATCCATCTTAACTATATCTATCAATTGAATTATCTTTTGCATGTATTATCTCTTTTGTTTTCTACCTAGTAGATTTGCAACATAGCTTATATAGTTTTGTGATGACCTGGAACTTTCAACTTATTATGGAATATGGAATAATATTATATTGTAGTATATGTATAAAATAGTAACAGTCTGAACTTTAACTAATTTTTCTATCTAGATTACGTTAAAATGATCTAATTCCCCATGAAATCTCATCATCTATTAATTCATTCAGTATTCTACAAACATTTATTGGTAACCAATAATTCTATGGTATATAAAGTTTTCACATTATTTAATTTCACCTTCCCAATAACCCTCTGATCAGGTCTTATTATCATTTTTTTATTAAAATGAGGAAATTAAGGACCAGATAAGTTGTCAATTGCCTAATATCAGAGGCAAATTTTGAACTCCTTTATTCTTGAATTTAAATGATAGAATACTAGGATCATAAAATTGCTGTTGAAAAGAAGTCATTTATTCAAATTTTTTAGAAGAAACTGAGGTTTAGAGACATTAAGTGAACTTTCCAAGTATAAACATAAAGTGGTACATCTGCAGTTGGAATAAAAATCCATTAACAATAAATGTTGCACTCTTTCCATGAAACCTTGCATTTATTATCTTCTTTATGAAAAATATTGTGCTTTTCTTACTTAGTACAACTATTCCCCTATATCATTTTTCAATATTCTAGCCCTTCTGACATGGACAAGAAATCAGAAGCAAGTTTATATTACACAATTCAGTGATATCATCTGATTGTATAGCTCTAATTGCTAGGTTTCTTACAAGAATGAAAGTTTAAATTTATATAGAATTTTCAAAATCTAAAGCACAGAAACCTGAATTGCAAGTGTTATTAATCCCTTTTCCTGGTGAAACAAGCAACTAGTAATTGCTTAAAATATGATTTGAATGCAGGGATCTTGTGTCAAAATCCAGGATTCTTCCCATTTTTGCCATCTGTGGTATGTGCTGAAGCATAAAATATGAATTTGTGCTAAGCTGTGAATATTACAGTCATACAACAATGCTAATACAAGGGGAGGAGAATGAAGATCAACAATTTGATTTTCCACTGCTTCACTTCTGCCTCTTCTTATTTTTTCTCCCATAGGCACTGATCTAAGGTCCATTGAGTCTATATTTCATGCTCCCTTACCATAAAGGACATCATTAATCAAACCACACATGTCAGAAGCTTTTGTTATTACCAGTACCTTTAACTACTCCAGCAGACAGACAATTCTAAAGATTCATACCCTTGACAGTTGAATCTGTGTGAGAGAATGGAAATGGAAATACATATGACAGACATGCTCCTCTTTGCTTTTCAATTATACAGTGTCCTGAGCACTTGAGAAAACCTATATCACAACTGAAGAAAATAATAGTTGTCATTTAATAATAGAATTAGGAAGTGGAAAGAAAAAAAGATTGGATAAATTGATGTTAGTATATTCAAATAGAAGGGAAAATAAGAAACTTTCATTTAAAAATAATAAACATGGCGGGTGAAATCAAGATGACAATACTTTGCATTTGCTCTTCCGCCTTGTTTTAACTTCATGAAACAAGATAGTCCTTCTAAGATAATAACAGCTCTTTTAAACTCAATTAGCCATTATGCTAACTCAAGTTTTGATTAATGCTACCTTTTTCAGCTATTTCTCCCTTCTGATTGGAAGGCTAGCACGTGAAATACTAAATTCCTCAAAATGCTTTCATTGACAGTGAGAAGAAATAGCTTATTCTAGCTCCATTTTATGTTTCTTGAACTGTCTGGTTTAAACTCCACAGAACAGGGTGTCCCCATTCTGGGTGCCTCTTGATGTCTTTTCTCCAACTATTTCTTTGCCATTATTGTTTATTGATTCCCAATTTATATTGTAACCTCCTTAAAAGCAGGAACTATTTTTCACTGTATTATTTATATTCCCAATTCTTGGTACAGGTATATAATAGATGGTTAACAAGTGTTTATTGGATTGAATAGAAAGAAATATTTTTTTGTCTAACCCATCTGGAACATCTCCAATTAAAAAAAATACACCACACCAAATTTTTATAAATACAAGAAAGGAAAAAAAGTCACAGTGAGTCATTTTTACAGTCAAAGTCATCTTAAGATGAAAGTGAATTCTATGGATACTGAGTTAGGGAGTGATCAAGATTTTCATGCAACAATTGTGGCTATGATGGAGCATCCAAGGATAGAAAGAGATCTGAGACTGAGCACCAAAGAAAAAAGAATGGGTCAGAAAAAGATCCTAAGGGTGTCCTAAACTAGTGCTGGTAGCAGGAACAAGTACTATCTGACATCACTCATTGCCTAGTTTGTAATGATGGTCTCCAGGTGGAGACAAACTCTAGCAGGTAAACAAAAGGTCCGGTGAGATACTGAGACAGAACAAGTACCAGGAATGTAGCTGAGTGACTATGAGCCCAGGTGTAGAGTGGTGACAATTCTAACTTTTTGGGTAACATATATAAGTCCGAAGTGCAATAACCAGAGTTAACAGACCAACATTGAAGGGAAGTCAACACATGATTTGTTCTGAACTTACAGAATCGAGTGGGATAACAGTGATTGAATCCAATAGCAGTTTACTGTAACCTAATCATACAGAAGAAGCCAAGATACTGCATTCTATTAATAAAAAACAAAGAAGCAAACAAAATCTTTTACTAGAAGGATAAGTGAAGAGTATACAACATTCTTCTGGTTCACTATGTTTCAGTTCATATAAATCTTTCTAGGTTTTTCTGAAATCATTATGCTAGTCATGTCTTATAGCACAATAATACTCCCTTACAATCATATGCTGCAATTTGTTTAACCATTCCCCAATTGATGAACATCCTCTGATTTCCAATTCTTCACCACCACAAAATGAACAGCTATGAATACTTTTGTACAAATTTATCCTTTCTCCTTATTTATGGCTTTGGAATATAGACCTAACAGTATTATTGCTGTATCAAAGAGGATGCAATCATGAAAGAAGAAAGAGATCAAGAGGGGAAAAAATAACAAAAATAATAAATGAAAAATGTATGCTTCAATGTGCATTCAGAATTCATTAGGTCTTTATATAAATGAGGATACATTTCCAACATAAGTACCTAGTAATTGTCTTGCACTGTATTGCTGAGAAGAGCTTATTCATTGCTAGTAAGATGTTTCTGAAATCTTCCTGCTTATAATTTTTATAGAAAGATAGTATTCCAACACATTCATATATCACAACTTATTCTGCCTATCCAAATAAATGTAAACCCCTCAATTTCTAGTCTTTTGCTGCCCATTAAAGGCAATATACTTAACCAGAGGAAATGGACATTCATGACATGATCATGATTTTGATGGAATGATTTAAAAATAACATCTCATTAAACAGGGGGGACAGTAAAGAGATGGGAGGAAGGAGGAGATTGAATGGGGATAAATCATATTACATGAATAGGTGCTAAGGACCTATTGCAGTAGAGGGGAAGAAGGAAGAAGGGATTAGCACACACTCAATTGAATATAGAAACTTAGCTTTCAAGCATTAACAGGGAAGGAGGGAGGAGGAAGGAGAGACTAGCAGAAGGAAGGGAAGGAAGAGGGGCCAAAGGGAAAGGGAAAGAAAAGGTAGGGGGTTAGAGAGGGGATAAACACACTGAAAGAGGTGGTATTCAGAAGCAAAATACAGAGGAGTAAGGATAAGGTGTTAAAGGGCAAAAATACAAATGAAAGGAAAATAGCAAGGAGGGCAGTAAAGAATTGGTAATTATAATTTTGAATGTGAATGGGATGATCTCTTGAATAAAACATAAGCAGAGTGAATTAAAAACCAGTATCCCACAATATACTGCTTACAAGAAACACATTTAAAGCAGGAAGATACAGAGGAATAGTAAAATGCTGGACAAGATATTATGCTTCAACTGAAGTGAAAAAGGCAAGAAAAGCAATCCTTATCTCAGACAAAGCAGCTGCAAAAAATAGATCTCATTAAAAGAGATAAGAAAGGAAACTATATCCTCCATAAAGTTACCAAAGACAATGAAGGAATTTAAATAATAAAGATGTATGCATCAATCAGTATCACATTCAAATTCTTAGAGGGGAAGCTGAGTGAGTTACAGGAAGACATAAACAGCAAAACTCTACTAGAGGGAGATCTCAACCTCCCTCTTTCAGAATTACATAAATCTAACCATTTAATAAACAAGAAGAAAGTTAAAAAGATGATTAGAATGTTGGAAAACTTAGATATGATAAACCTCTAAAGAAAGGAGAATGGAGATATCAAGGATCAACTTTTTTTTCCTACAGTTCTTGGCATCTAATTAATAATGTGTTAGAACAAAACAACCTCAGAATTAAATGCAGAAAGGCAGAAATATTGAATGCATTCTTTACAGACCCTGATGCAATAAAAATCACATGCAATAAGGGACTAAGGAGATATACCTAAAATTAATTGGAAATTAAAATAACCTAATTTTATTTTATTTCTATTATTTTTTTAGGAAGATTTTATTTATTTTGAGTTTTGCAATTTTCCCCCACTCTTGCTTCCCTCCCCCCAATCTCCACAAAAGGCATTCTGTTAGACTTTACAATTGTTTCCATGGTATACATTTACTCAGTTGAATGTGATGAGAGAGAAATCAAATCCTTATGGAAGAAAAATAAAGCATGAGATGGCAAAATTGCATAATAAGATAACAGGTTTTTTCCCCCTAATTTGAAGGTAATAGTCTTTGGTCTTTGTTCAAACTCCATAATTCTTTCTCTTGGTACAGAGGGTATTCCCTATTGAAGATAGCCCCAAATTGCCCATAGTTGTTGCACTGATGGAATGAGCAAGTCCATCAAGGTAAATCATTACCCCCCATGTTGCTGTTACAGTCTGCAATGTTTTCTGGTTCTGCTCATCTCACTCAGTATCAGTTCATACAAATCCTTCCAGGCTTCCCTGAATTCTCATCCCTCCTGGTTTTTAATAGAACAATAGTGTTCCATGACATGCATATACCATAGTTTGCTAAGCCATTCCCAAATTGAAGGACATTCACTTAATTTCCAATTCTTTGCCACACCAAACAGGACTACTTAAATAACCTAATTTTAAAGAACGAGTGGATCAAACAACAAATCATGAAATAATTAATGGTTTCATCCAATACGAGGACAATAATGAGACAACATACCAAAGTTTATGGAATGCAGCCAAAGCAGTTATTAGGTAATATATTAATTTCTAAATGCTCACATGAATGAAATAAAGCAGAATTCAATGAACTGTGCTTGCAACTAAAAAGGTTAGAGAAAGAACAAATTAAATATCCTCAATTTAATCAAATCAGAAATCATGATAATTAAAGGTGAAAACTGAAAAGAATTAGCAATCTCAGCAAAGTTTCAGAGTATAAAATAACCCCACATAAATCCTCAGCATTTCTGTATCTTATTAGCAAGATCAAAAGAGAAATTCCACTTAAAATAACTTCAGACAACATAAACTAGCTGGGAGTCTACTTGTCAAGCCATCTTGAGAAACTCTTTGAAAATAACTGTAAAACACTTTTCACACAAATAAAATCAGATCTACATAACTGTGAAAATATCAACTGCTCATGGGTAGGCCCGAACCAATATGATAAAAATAACATATCAATTTACTTACTGCTTATTTAGTGCCATACTCAACTTAAACTTCCAAAACTTTAATTTAGTAACTTAGAAAAATAGTAAGTAAATTGATATGGATAAAATCAAGAATATCAAGGGAAATAATAAAAAAAATATGCAAAAGTAGGTGTCCCAGCCATTCCAGGTCTAAAATTTTATTATAAAGCATCAGTTATCAAAACTGTCTGGTACTGGATAAGAAATAGTATAGTGGGTCAGTAAAATATTTTAAGTGCAAAATAAATATCAAGAAATGATAACAGTAATCTGCTGTTTGTCTAATGTTTGATAAACCCAAAGAGTTCAGTTTCTCAGATAAGAGATCACTCTTTGTTAAAAACTGCTAGGAAAGTTGGAAGATAATATGGCAGAAACTAGGATTAGACCAAACATTTTACACACCATACCAAGATAAAATCAAAATGGGTCCAGAATTTGGACAAAAAATATTAAAAACAAATTAAGAGGTCAAGGAATAGTTTTGCTGGTCAGATCTATGGAAAGGGGATCAGTTTATGACCAAAGAAGAGATAGAGCACATAAAAACAATCTGTATAATTATGGTTACATTAATTTATAAATTGTTTTGCACAAAAAACCCACTGTAACCAAGGACAAAAGGAATGTAGTTAATTGGGAAACAATTTTTTTTTATAATTAGTGTTTCTGACAAAGGACTCATTTCTTAAATTTAAAGAGAACTGAGTCAAATTTCTAAAGATAATCATTCCTCTATTGACAAAGGGTCATAGATTATGCAAAGGAAATTCTCAGACAAGGAAATCAAAGATATCTATATTCTTATGAAAAATAGCTCTAAATCATCATTGAAATTTATATTGAATCATATTGAAATGCATCTCTGAGACACCACCTCACACCTCTCAGATTGGCCAGTATAACCAGAAAGGATAATGATCAATGTTGGAGGGGATATGGGAAATCTGGTATACTAATGCTATATTGGTGGAGTTGTGGACTGATTCAACCTTTCTGGAGAGCAGTTTGTAATTATGCCTAACGGACAATAAAAATGTATATATTCTTTGATCGAGCAATACTTACTGGATCTGTATCCTGAAGAGATGATGAAAAAGAGTAAAAATCCCATGTGTACAAAAATATTCATAACAATTCTGTTTGTAGTTGCAAAGAATTAGAAATCCTGGGGATGTCCATCAATTGGGGAATGACTGAACAAATTGTGATATGTGTATGTGATGGAATACTATTGTTCTATAAAAAAAAGTCAAGAGGGAGAGGATTTTAGAAAAGCCTGGAAAGACTTGCATGAATTGATCTTGAGTGAGATGAACAGAAGCAGAATATTATACACCTTAACAATAACATGAGGTGCTGATTAATGTTGATAGATTTACTCATTCCATCAGCACAATAATCAAGGACAATTTTAGGGGATTTGTGATAACGAATATCATCTATATCCAGAGAAAGAACTGTGAATTTAAAGGAAAACCAGTTTATTATTTCCACTTTTTAAGAATTGTCTCATGAAATAGACACTTTTGTTATCTCTAATGATTTCTTTCTTCCTTTTCGATATGATTCTTCTCCCACAACACATTCAATTTAGATCTATACTTATCAATGGATGCAAAAGTAAAACCTATATTAGATTGCCTTCTGTTGGGGGAAAGGGGGAGGGAAGGAAGGGAGGGGAAAAAATTGCAAAACTCAAAACCTTGAAAGCAAAGAAATGGTAGAAACTATCATTGCATGTAATTGGAAAACAAAATATTTATATAAAAAATAAACCCAGTTCAATTATATCAATTTACTGGATTTGCTGTTTTCAATTTTCTCTTTGAGTTTTGGAATTTTTATTCTTTTGGCTGTTTGTGTTTTTATTTGTTGCTTTTAGATTTTTTTGTTCAAGTTACATATTCTAGGCATTGAAATATTCTTTCTTTACTTTGATGATAGTGTTTGGTGAAAGAAATAAACGTTTCCTTCATTGTAAAAGTTTTAATAATATTCTCATTGGATCAAAGATTTAGAGGTGGAAGAGACAAGAAATGCCAGGAAGTCTAACTCCTTCATTTTGTCTACATTTAATTCTGAATCTTATCTTTATACCCTTTAAAAAATTTTTGGGTTCCAATAAAAGATATATTCATTTTTTCTGCTTTTCTGTTTGGGTATATGAGGTGTTTGCATCTTTAAAAAGTCACTTTTCAAAAAGTTGGTATGTAAACATATGTGTATATATATATAATGTGTATATATGTAGATATATATATATGTTTTGCTTATGATTCCATAGAATAATTGAAAGATTTAGCATATATAATGCATATTAAGTTCTACTCAATTCCTTAGCCTTTTTGTTTTTCTTATCAATATGCAAAAAAATTTGATGGCCAGGTGGGAGCAATTTTGTCTGGTTAGTTACCTGATTGGTGAGTATTACCATAGCAGGAGACTGGCATTACCTATGCAGAAACAATGGCAGATTTGGACAAGGTTGGGTTAAGGTTACTGTTAAGTTCAAGGCCAGAAAGAAAAGAGTTAGGATAAGTATGGCTGTGACTTTATAAAATCCAAGAGATTCAATCATCAAAACCAGGATAGCAAGACCTGCAGATTTGTTTAACTATAATATGAAATTTTATTTCACTTATTTCTTCTTTAAAGTCGTTAACTTTTTAAAAATTTGGACGTCATTCATTAAGTAATGCTACAAAAATAAAATGGATTATTAACATCACGAAATGACTTGCTTTTGATATTGAAGGAAACCCTTCTTCCACCCAAAGAACTAAAGCTCTTCTGAATCACTTCATTATTATGAGATGTGATTTTCAAATATCATTAAAATATTTCCATTAAGTACCTTTAAATACTCTCATTAAAATGCTAAAAAAAACCCTTACTATCTAACTTCATAAACACCATCCCATTTTTGATCCTGTGAACATAGATCATCACTCAGACAATTGTCATTGGAGAGATACAAAGTTTCATTAACACACTATGTTACTTTCATGTACCTTTACTCTAGTAGGAGATCTTGCAGTTGCAATTAGAAAGCTGAAATGTGTAATAGAAATAGATATCAAAATGAAATAATAAACATAAATAAATGTTATATTTCAGTATGTATATAATCTCATTCTTCAAATTCCTTTTCAAATATTCAAATTTAGTCTTCAAAAGCCCAACTAACCTTTTTTGTTTTTTTGGTAAATTAAGAACTTAAAGTGCTACATATACTCTTTTAGACCACTGTGATATGATTGACTATAGTGCTTGAGCATTCAGTTTAGAACATTACATTGTGCACTTAATTATACTTAAATGGTCTACGAATCTAATTATTATCAATGAGTAACTGAAATACTTAGGAAACTAAAATCCAATATCTTCCTAACCATTTTCATCTCATCTGGTGGCAGGGCATTATACTATAATCTTTGCTTTCTGGAAGGACTAAAAAGGACACAATGAGATTAAGCAACATTGTTAATAAGACCTATTGAGTCCATGAAAAAGCCAAAAGGAATCATTTTCTCCTTGGACGCATCTCCCTGAAACCCAGGTGTTGATAAACCATACCAGGCTACCTGCATGCAAAAAAAAAAAAAAGGTTTTCTTTGAGCAATTGTAATTTAGACAGGTTTTAAGGGATTTTCTGCTTATGATTTCCCCTAACTCTTATAATATGTAACTGATACATTTGGAAGCTTCATTAGGAATATTTCTTTTGAGAATTATTATTTACTGGTATGAACTATCTTAGATTCCTTGATTTCTGTTGTGACTTGTGTACCTCTGAAATCACAAGTGCAAAAGTTGATATGCCTCTGAAATAAGAAGAGAAAATTTATACTATTGTTACATGACTCCTCTGAGTGTATGCAATTTTTGCTCTGTATCTACAGAAGCACATAAAAGATTTATCCCAGTAGTGTTGTCTGCCTGCCATGTATAGCAATGCAAGATTATTTATCTTGGTGTGCCCATTGCAACAGAGGCACAATTTTTAGTAGATCCAGAGGGCCATTAAAAAAATGAGATATTTGTTTTCTTGAATTTGTATGAACAATTAAAATTTAAAGTGAGAAAGTATTTTATTATTATTATCAGGTTATATAAATATAAATATAAATATAAATATAAATATAAATATAAATATAAATATAAATACATATATAATTGCATGCATTTATATAGATGAAAGATACTATTTGACAGTTTGGCAACAAAATATGCTTAATTCATCAAACTATACAATGGAATTAAACTACTTAACAGTTTATTTGTGAAGATACCTAAGGAAGTAAAGAGAGATTAAATGAAATGTTCATGGTCTTAAAGAGAATTGGAGTAATCAAGGATTATTTTATTAAATTAATTATTTATATTATATTATAATATATTTTTATATTTATCATATCATATCATATCATATCATCATATCATATCATCATATCATATCATATCAATCATATCATATCGTATCATATTATATTATATTATATTGAAAATTAAAAATTAATCAAGGATCAAAACCCATATCCTCTGACTCCCAATACAGTATTCTTTTCCCTGTACTACTATAAGAAAATCGATCGTTTTCAGCCATGTTCTTATACTGGTGTTCTAGTTTGATTTTTCTTTTAGAGTTACTATTTATCACTGTATCTCCCCTGTCTCCATGATAGCTATCATTATTATTTAAATTAATTAGTTAATTACTTTTCTTCCATTTGTACATGCGTATTTCCAAGTTACAAAATTTCCCTCCATCCTCTCTTCCCAAATCCCTCCCCTCAGCAGGGAAGAGTCAGGTTAGCACTTTACGTACATATTTTTAAACATATTTACAAATTAGGAATTTTGTTATGTGGAATTAGGATTAAGGGAAAGAGATACATAAGAGATAATTTTTATAAAGTGTTCATCAGATCAAGAAGGGTTTTTTTTTCCTGTGAGTTTTGTTTTATTTTGTTTTTCTTCCACTGGTTGGGGATAATATGGTCCATAACCAGTCAAATATAGTTGCCCTAGCTCTCTGGACTGTTGAGAGGAGTTGCTTCCAACAAGGTTGTTCATCTCATAATGTTGTTCATGTGTACACTGTTCTCTTGGCTCTACTCCTTTTGCTCAGCATCAGTTCCTGTAAATTATTCCGTGTTTCTCTAGTGTCCAACCATTTATGGTTTCTTATAGAACAGTAATATTCCATAGTATTCATGTACTGAAACTTATTTAGTCATTTCTCCAATTGGTAGGCATTTAAAAACTATTTTGAATTAAATAAATAAGTTTCCTATGGAATACTAGGTACAAAATTATGTGCTAGAATGAAGAGGTCGAATTAAAAGAGAGGCACATTTGGTCTGAGTAAACAAAATAAAACAAAACAAAACTCTTCCCAATATTTAAAACTGCCCCAAAGTGAGATGGATTGCATCTTGAAATAATCAGCTCTTTTTCTTTTAATAAAGGTCTTCAAATAAAGGTTGTATGACTACTTTCTATATATGAGGTGGAGTAGATTCTTGTTCAAGTATTAAGCATACACACACACACACACACACACACACACACACACACACACACACACAGACACACAGCCAAGTGTTCCAGGACATCTGGCCCATCCTTTAGGACCATACCAAGGGATTATATAACATTGCGCTCCCTTCTCTATCAGAGATTCTGTGAGTCTATGCTTATTTAAAATTTACCAGCATGCTCAAGTTTATATGACAATAGTCTCTTAAGCAGATGGCTATATTGAGACAACTGCTTTTAATTAGCTTTAATGTATGTAGTTTGTTCAACGTGCTTAGGATGGATGACTTTCCAAAATACTGAGGAGAAAAATATATTTTCCATTACTTAGATAATTTTTTTAGACAGCAAGCAATGCATTAATTTACCAATCATTGGTTATTATTATGATTTTCAATACTACTAATTGAATTTCTTAATAATGATTTCCTAATCACTGTACTATGTCCTTTGAGGAATACCATATGGTCCTTGTCTTCAAGGAGCTTATTCGATATTTAAGGAGATTTTTAAACATTTATTAAGTGCCAGGCACAAGGAATTTCAAAAAAGAGGCAAAAAAAGAACTTCCCACAAGGAGTTTACAGTCTAATGAGGAAGACAACATTCAAAATAATATATGCAAAGCCAATTATATAGAAGCTAAAAAGGAATTAATTTGGAAAGTACTAGAATTAAGAGGCGTTGGGAAAGACTTCCTGTAAAAAGATGGGATTTTATTTGGGACTTCAAAGAATTCAGGTAAATCAAAAGACAGAATTGAAGATGAAAAGTATTCTAGGCATGGGAAACAGACAGAAAAATGCCTAGAAGTTAGAGATGTAGGGTTTTGTTCATGAAACATCAATGAGTCCAATGTCACTGGATTGAAGAGTAGATGGCAAAGAATAAGTTATAAGAAGACCACAAAGGCAGGAAGGGAATAACTTAAGAAAAGATTTGAATTCCAAACAAATGTTTTTTAGTTTGATCCTGAAGGAAGAGAGTTTGTTGAATAGGAGGGTGACATGATTGGATATTTAGATCATATAATGCCTGAAATTTAAGTTACAGAATCATAGATGAAAGGAGAGTATAGTTTATATTTCAAAATCATGAAATTCTAATAATAATTTATATTTATATAATTTAAATTTTTTCACATTTTTATGTGCTATCTCATTTGATCTTAAAGCAACACATGGAAATAGATGCTATTATTATTGTGATTTTACAAGTGAGGCAAATGAGATAAACAAAGGTTATATGATTTGACCAGCATCATAAAGTAGTAATTTTGTTTTGAAATTCAGGTCTCCCTAATTCATGTCTTGCTCCATCCACTAATAACACCAATTCCATTTTATAGATTAAGGAAAAGAAACCTTGAGACTCAAAATATTTAAATGACTTGTCCCTGGCCATGCAGGTTTAATTATTTTATTAACAGATAATTTTATGTCATAAAATATTGAAAACATTATATATATATATATATGTGTGTGTGTGTGTGTGTGTGTGTGTGTGTGTGTGTTTGTGTGTGTGTGACAGAAATCTCCTTATAATTTTTGACTTTTTGATGTGACAAACATAATTTTAAAAAAGTAGTCCAGGAATATTAGATCCAGAGCAAGGTCATTTTCACATCACAAAATAATTTTTGTGATGCCTACTGATTTGCAAAAGCTATAACTGAAAGAAAAATAAGATGAAAGGAAATTTTCAAAGATAAATGTTATAAGATTTGGTTAGAAGACAGAGTCCATGAGAGAGTGCAAGTATATAGATTATACTTATGGAGAAATACAGACAATAACACGTTTCAAAGTTTTGTAGAGCTATGACCCACCCCCTCAAATAATAGTTTACCTTCTCCATCTTGTTTTTTTATCTGATAAATAAACACCAAATTAATAATTTTCCCTCCCTTCCAATATGGAACTGGGCTAGACCCAGGGAAATCATGCAAAATCATAGAATTTGAACTCTCATAATGGTATTTGGGAGCACACCCTCCCTTATATCTGCCTGCTGAAGTACCCCCATTCTTGCTAAATGATTTTATAAATGTGCTCTTTGATTGCATCACCTTTTCATCTTTCTTTGTATTTGCATTTGACTGATCTATATGTCAAGACCTCTTTTCATCTCCCACCCTCCTTTTTCCTCTTCCCTACTGCTTGAAAAAGAAGCTTTTCATTGACCTGATTTTCATTGTTTTATGTGTTATTTTTAACATCCAAGCTCATTAAGATGTTTTCACCAACATCTCTGACTAGCCCAACACTTTCCTTAGATATAAAGTGATTAACCAGATAAGATTTACTACCTGTACAGTGAGAGAACATATCATTGTCAGTCCAGTTATAGATAGGAAGAGTCAATAGCAGAATCCCACATCTTTTGCAGAATAGATTCACTTATGCCAGAGGATTGTCACAAAATAAGAATGAATATAAGAGAAACAATATGTTGCAGTGGAAATAATATGAAATGTTGAGTAAGGGCACCAAAGTTCAAAACATGGTAGTTAGTCCATGTTTTGTCCTTGGTCAAGTAATTTAATGTTCTTAGCCCTAGGTTTCCTCTCATATACACAAAGGAGGTAGGGATAATTATTAGATTCCATTCAAGATTTATGCCTGATTTTAAAACTATAATCCTTTTTTTTCTTTTCACTCTCTTTCTCCTTCTGACCACTCTGATACTCAATTTTCACATGTGAAAAGTGGAACAGTTTGGTGGTAGAACTGATAGAAAGCCTGAAGTCAGGAAGTTTCATCATTCTGAGTTCAAATCTAGCCTCAGAGAAGTTTTGAAACTTTTGAATACTGTTTAGCTCCTCATCTGTAAAATGAACTGTAGAAGGAATTGGCAAAACAAAACCCAACATGGGATGAAGAAGAGTGGGACATGACTCAACAATTAATTTTAGTATGAGATCAGGAGATGATGAGGAAAGAAAGACAGTATGTATTTATAGAAATTATCTTTTAGACGATGAATCTAGATGAAAGAAGGTAAGTTACCTGGTGGGGGGTGGGGGTAATTAGATAGTAACTACCAGAATCCTGAGTCAATAGCAACTATGGATTGAGTGAAACTCAAAGGAAGAGATTACTGAACAATAAAGGTATAGTTGACAAAGATCTTCTAGGTCATTTGGGTCAAACACTATATATTTGAGTAAATGGAGATTAAAGATCATACAAGGTAACTGTCAGGGGCAGAATATGAATTTGACAGTTAAAATAAGAGTTAAAATGTTGATAGATGGTCGGAAAACTTGTGATGCATTATCTCCCTTGTCTTTTCCCCACTTTTCCACTTTTCTCAAACTTCCACTGTCATAACATGGAATAAATGAGCACAGGATAGGACTATTGAGTAAGAAAAAGCATACATTTTCTATTATGAAATATTCTTATCTCTATAGGTTTAAAAGTTTGTTTTTTTTCCTTCTTCATAGGGTCATAAAAACCTTGGATTAGAGATGGGCAAACTTCAGAAGTCATTTCATCCAAACCCTTTATTAAAAAATGAAATAAATTTAAACCAAGAGAAGAATGCCTTTCTTGGTAAGATCCAGAAAAAGGGAGGAGCTCTTTGGTGGGAGAAAGAATATATAAGATAAAGACCAATTTTTAAAAGAATTAAATTTTTAAGATTATAAATTTTAAGTAAACATTTTTTGGAGTGAAAGAATTTTTGGAATAGTTGAAAGAAAATGTTGTATATTGATACTGCTCATGGACTGGTCATTGGAAATCTGTCATTAGTTCTGAAGGAATGAATATTGCTCTGAACTGTACCAATGGAATGTGGTATCAGAGAAGAATATAAGGTTGTCATTTTGATAAATTACCACTCATCTCTAGTAAGTAAAGTACTAGAACAACATGTTTATGGAGCTCTGAAAGTTGGTTGTCATATTATAGAGACTGAAGAATATGACTTCTGACTTGTCATTTTCTTTCTGTGGGTGTCTATTACTTTGTAAAGTTAACCAGAGCTATAACTCAGAGAATGTGATAGGAATTTTCTTCCAATGTACTAAATTTTGACAGCACCAAATTCAAGAGATACTGACAGCACTGCAACTTTATGTAGCATAAAAGTAATGAATTTTAGTGTTTAGCTAACAGGAACATTTAACTAAAATAGGAAACTACCAGATGGTAGACTAGGAAGAGTCTCCACCCCCACTTTATTCTAAGAACCCAACATCAAACTCAAGTTCATTTCTTAGATTCTGTCTCCCTCACAAGTCAGGTTTTGTTGCAAGGCATTGGGGTTAAGTGGCTTGCCCAAGGCCACACAGCTAGGTAATTATGAAGTGTCTGAGGCCAGATTTGAACTCAGGTACTCCTGACTCCACGGCCGGTGCTCTATCCACTGTGCCGCCTAGCCACCCCTCAAGTCAGTTTTCCTCCTACCATAACCAATCAAAGGTGATCCATATAATTTTAACTGGGAACAATTTGTGATACTTGTGGTAGGCAAAAAAAAAATGTCTAGTCAGGGCTTTGAGCTGACTCATTTTTAAATACAAAGACTAAGATATTCTATACCAAGTAAGTGGTGCAACCACAGGTAAAATGATTAGAATCTTTCTTGTTACTAAAGATGACAGTGAAAACCTGGTAGTACTTAGGATGTTAAAAATAATTAATTTTAAGAGGAATATAGCTGGTTCCTGTTTGATAGTGCCTTTTAAGTTATGGTACAATAATGGATGTAGAATGGTAATAAATATTGAAAGTATGTGAATCAGATGAAGCACAAATACTATTAATTTACTTAATATATATATTGATTCCCAAAAAGCTAATTTTCTAGTGCATTTTATATTGCTTAGATTTTTATATTTGTATTGTTTGGCTCATTTTCATCATAAAAGCTGAAGTAATTGCGGAGGAATTTGTCACTCATCACTGTAATTGCGAATAAAAGTGTTGCCTTAAATTTTATTGCTTTTGGACTGAAGTGAAAAAAGCTATATGATTTTGTTGCTAAGTAAGTTACCAGTTACATAGTAAAGAATGTAATTAGGTGACATTTTTTTCTTTCTTTTTTTAGAAAGTTTTTATTTATTTTGTTTTACAATTTTTCCTCTGATCTTACTTCCCTCCCGCCATCCCCCACAGAAGACAGTCTGTTAGTCAATACATTATTTTCATGGTATACATTGATCTAAGTTGAATGTGATGAGAGAGAAAAAAATCATATCAAAAGGAGAATATAAAGTATAAGAGACAACAAATTATATAATAAGATAGCAGTTTTTTTTTTTAATTAAAGGAAATATTCTTTGGTCTTTGTTCAAACTCCACAATTCTTTCTCTGAATACAGATGGTATTCTCAATCACAGATAATCCAAAATTGTCCCTGATTGTTGCACTGATGAGATGAGCAAGTCTATCAAGGTTGATCATCACCCCTATGCTGCTGTTAGGGTATACATTGTTTTTCTGGTTCTGGTCATATCAGTCAGCATCAGTTCATGCAAATCCCTCCAGGCCGCCCTGAATTTCCATTCCTCCTGGTTTCTAATAGATTGTTCTATGTGTTCTATGTGTTCCATGATATACATATACCACAATTTTTTAAGCCATTCCCCAATTGAAGGACATTTACTTAAATTCCAGTTCTTTGCCACCACAAACAGGGTTGCTATGAATACTTTTGTACAAGGGATGTTTATACCCTTTTTCATAATCTCTTCAGGGTACTGACTCAGTAGTAGTATTGCTAGATCAAAGGGTATGTACATTTTTGTTGTGCCTTGGGTGAGGTGACATATTTTTTTTTAAGTATGTCTTGTAAACCTCAAATGTGAAATGACCCTGATCACGCTTTTAGTGTAATTCATTAAGATTACAGACTACTTTTTTCTTTAACTATTACTTTTATAGTTGGAAATATTGAAGATAACACTAATATTCCCCTTGCTTAAGTTCTTTAAAAAAAGGGGAAAAAAGCTATTTGACATATTGATAACTTTCTATTAAATTTAATTTTAATTATCTTCTTTGTTCAGGGGTCTAAACGTTGACAACCCTCTGGATTTATTAAAAAGAAATATGGACTAGGAAAGAAGAAGAAATTTATGGGACAATTTAAGCTGAATTTTTTTTCCTTTTTCTCTTCCTGTACATTTTCATGAGAAAAATTTCCATTTGAAATGGAAAAATGTGATGTGGGGGAGCTACAGAATAAGAAAACCTTTGGCAAATTGTTAGAAGTATAGATCAAAAATACTGATGATGACTAGGTACAGTTTAACTCTGACTGATACTGGGATTGAATCTATAAACTTGGAGTATTAGCACTACTCTTAACTAAATCATCCTCCATGGTGTATTAAAGGAGGACTAGTGCTTGTAGTATGAGGGCTTGCCAAGTCATTTTCAGAGGTGCTTATCCACCTTTGGTGTTTACCTGTCACTCATCTCTCACTTGTGACTCTACAAATAAGCTTAAAACAGGTTGAGAGAAACTGACAGATGTCAAATATTTTGATGAATTGGGTGATGTCTATCTAAAGCAATGTGAAGACTTCTGTGAGAGAAATGAACAGCTGAGTTGTTCCAACTGTACAGGTGACTGAAGTAGGAGCTGTTGAGCATTTAGGGTTTGGTTCTACATCAAAGGTGCCAAAATCACTCGTATCCTGGACCACTGACAGTAATCTTGACTTTTCTCTTGCTAATGGACACCAGTGACTCTGGAAAAGAGTGAAAATGATAAGTTTGTATAACTCTGCTTCTTTTAATTTCAATTTATGGGTAAGTCAAGACATCACCTCAAAATGTCATTGGTTTTCTTTAAAAATGAAGGAGAAACAAGTGGTACAGTTTAGCATTTGACATTGAACAGGGAGTTACAAAAGTTTTCTTATCAAGATCAGCATTAGATAGGTACCTGCCAATCCTTTCCTTGGTAACAAGAAATACTAAGAATAAAATTTAATGAAGTTCGAAGAGCCTACCTGTATGTTTTATATTGCAAAAAGATTCTTGTCAAGGGCAAGTAATTTCTGTATGAAGAGGAACAACTATTTTAGTCAAAGCTCAGTGAAAGGTTGCACTTTCCTTTTAGAAGGAAAAAGCACTAAGGTTTTTGCCCCCTTAGCCAATTATGAGTTCTTCCTGTCTGAAGGAGCTATAACAAAAGATCTTAAAGGTATAATTTAAAAGAAATCATTCTTAAGCTACTCGTTGCAGTTATTACTGAGACATAATCACTCTAATTTCTATTTAGGGGCATTCCCAAAATGGATCCAGTCTATATTTTCCCTTTTCAGCCATAAGCCCTTGCAGACCACCTGGTCTACAGACAACATTACATCCCTCAACCCTATAACTTAGTACTCTAAATCTCTTGTGGTAGTTATATACTCTTCCCCTTTTGTTTCCTAGATTTACTTACTGCCTTCAACCTAACTTAAACAACATATCTAGTCTATCCTGTTCCTCCATGATCCATTTCTAGTGATTTCCCTACCAAAAAAACCAAAGCTAAAAACCAAAAATCAAAAACCATTTAATTTGTATCTGTGTGTGTTTTCTTAACCCTTTATGTTTTTCCCCAATAGAATATATGTCCAGTAACTTGCAAAATAGTGGGACGTAGTGGGCAACAAATAAATGTTTATTGAACTGAATTAAATTAAATTATAGGAAATTTGTTTCTGGGACTCTAGCCAAAGATAGAAGCTATATTAAAGAGAAACTCTACAACCCTTTCCCAAGTTGAGCCATTTTAAACACCAAACAGTGGTAAACCCAAAACAATTAAAGCCCCATAGAGTAGTAGCAATATGAGATAAACAGAGAGTAACCTATGACAAATAAGATATACATCATGTTCATATATACCATATATATATATATATATATATATATATATATATATATATATATATATAGAGAGAGAGAGAGAGAGAGAGAGAGAGAGAGAGAGAGAGAGAGAGAGAGAGAGAGAGAGAGAGAGAGAGAGAAGCCATTTGTTATAAATGATACTCCTATTAAAAGACTGTAGGAGACCATCAGGCATGAAGTCTTGCAGAATGACAAAATCAGAAAACAGATGGAGCTCTGTACTTTAAGAATTGCAAATTCATGCAAGTTGATCTAGATTATACAAAGTGCTGATCTATCTGACTCTTCCTAAATGTATGCTGGGCATACATTTCCCTTCTAGAGGGATTTCTTCTTTTGTTTTTGCTATACATGTTTACTTTCCTCACTATTGGTAAATAAATTTATAGAAAATTTTCCCAAGGATGGGAAAGATATATTTCCTTGTTACTTTTCTTACTATGGTATTTCTTTAATTGATGTTGTTCTCAACCAATTTTTTAATATGGTTTATCAAAAAAAGAGAATACATTGGTTAGAAAGAAAGGAAATAAGCTTATATTAAGCACCTATTATGTCTCAAGCACTGTACTCGCTACTTTAAGTATATTATTTCATTTGAAATTTGCATCAACTTTGAGAGGTAGTTGCTATTATTATTTCTGTTTTAAAGTTAAACAAACTGAAACAGAGATTAAGTGACTTGCCCAGTCTCACAGACAGCATGTGTCTGAGTCCAGATTTGAAATTAAATCTTTCTGCCTCCATATCAAGCATTCTGTCTACTGAACCACCCAGTTGTCTTTAAAGGACTCATGAGATAAGTACTTTATTACATATGAAACAATTGAATATCTTGAATGTTGGATTAAACAGAGTATGAGTTGGGGAGAGTGTGCTGCTTATAGAAAATAAAATAAATGGAGTAAAGGGATATGATGAAATTGAAAAAGGAGGATGGTGATCAATTGTGTAAATGTTGAAGGTTGGGCAAAAGATGTGTATATGTAAGCCACAAAGATTTACTGAAAAGTTTTAATCAGTAATCAATCAGTAAGCATTTATTAAGCATTTACCAATTGTTATACACTGTACTAAGTTCTAGGCATAAAAAAGAAAAAATAATACCAATATTTAAGTAGTTTATATTTTAATGGGCTATCTTTCAATCAATGCATACAATTCAAATCAATTCAATAAACATTTTTTGTGCACTATGCACCAATCAAGATAAAAGACAAATGCAGTACAATTGTAAGTTGACTATTAATAAACAAAGTCTGAAAGTCAAGATTCAAAAATTGGGTTTAGTGCATTGCAGTTATGCAGAACAGTCAGTTCAAAGACATATATAGAGAGGAAATGGGGTGCCTTATATAAAGAAAAAAATGTAGAGTGTATAGAGGAGAGTAGAATATAAGCATATGAAAAAAGTATGAAGGGACCAGGTTGTGAAGAGCTTTAAATGTCAAAAACAAAGATATTTTGTAATGATTTGTATATGTAATAAATACACTAAAATGTATTAATAGGAGAAAAACATAGTTATTACTATACTTTAGAAAAAAAGTTTTTGGTAGTTTGTAGAGGTTGAATTTGGAATGGGGTGAGACAAGATAGGGAGAAAATTATAATTATTTCATTAATTAATGTAATGAAGAACTGTGTTATGTGTGTGTCTCTAGAGAAGAAAATATATGTGAATTGATTTTTAAATATATTTTATTTCATTTAATATTTTCCAATTACATGTAAACATTTTGAATAATCATTTGAGCTCCAAATTTTCTTCATTGCATCTATTTCACATTTTCTCCTTGAGAAGGCAAGAAATTTGATATTCATTATCCACTGAAGTCATGCCAAAAATTTCTATATTGTCATATCATAGCCAAGAAAACATAGATAAAAAAAAAACAAGAGAAATAATGAAAATAAGAAACAACACATAAGCACATGCTACAGTCTGCATTCAGAGTTCATCAGTTGTCTCTCTGGAGGTTGATAGAATTTTTTTTTATCATATATCTTCTTAAATTACTTTTAATCATTGTCTCAATTACATGTCTTACACAACAGATCATACTTACAATAATGCTTTTATTACATACAATTTTTCTCATTCTGTTTATTTAATTTTTGCATGAGGTCATGTAAATGTTTCTCTCATTTTCTGAAAACATTCTGTTTCTCAAGTTTTAATATTTTTAATAAATACAATGATATTTCATCACAATTATATATCAAAAACTGTTCAGCCATTTCCCAAGTGATGGGTATCCTCTATATTTCCTGATCAATCACATAAAAGAGCTACTATAAATATTTTGATAAAAAATAAATCCTTTTCCTTTTTGTTTTTTTATTTCTGTAGGATAAAGACATCAGAGTGGTATTTCTGGTTCAAAGAGGATATACAGCTTTATTGCTCTTTGGGAGTGATTCAATAGTGTTCACTAGAATGGTTGGACTAGTGCACAATCCAACCAGTAATAATATGTGGTCCAGTTTGTCCAAATTTTCTCAATATTTGTCCTTTTTTCCTATTATGCAATCTGAGAGGTGTGAGGTGGTATGTCAGAGTGATTTTAGCTTATATTTCCTTAATCATGATTAATTTAGACAATTTTTCATGTGATTAAAGATAACTTTGACTTGGTTTTTTTGATGTCTGTTTATATCTGTTGACTATTTATCAAATGGTCAACTTCATTGAATCATAAACAGTTTGGAGAATAGCCAAATAAATAGATCTTAAAATCAGAGAGGGGAGAACAGTTCACAGAAATTAGTCAATATTATCAAATGCTGCCAGGTATGAGGATAAATAATAGACCATTAGTTGTGTAATTAAGATTGTTATCTTTAGAGGGAGCAGTTAGGCATAATTAAACTGGAAAATTTTACTTCTGATCCAGTTTTTATAGAAGAGTTGAAATGCAGAAGTATAAATTACTCTTTAAGAAGTATAACTAAGAAAAGAGGAGACTTTCAATACTAAATAATGGATGCTATGGAATCTAAGTATGTTTTTTATGGATGGGGAAAAATTATATTTGTAGGCAGCACTGAATTAGCAAGTAGAAAGGGAGATAAAGTTTATGGGAGAAAATAACTGCCATGAGCATTATCTGATTAAAATATGGTGGGAGTGAGATGAAAGTTACAGGTAAGTGACTGTCTTTTGCAAGCAAAAAAAAAAAATGATACCTCTTCACCAGTTACTATAATGAGGGAGGAGAAAGTATGAGGTATCATTAAAGCTATAAGACATGGGGGGAGGAGATTATGCTGAGCCATCTAAATTTATTTTGGCATGGTCCTCAGCACAGATAATTCAGGAGGAAGTGTCATAGGATGAATAAGAAAACAAAATGTTTAGAACAGTTGCTAGTATGAGTGGGATAGGAAATTAAGGAGGAGGACTAGGGTGGTCTACCTGAGTCATTAATTCTATATGTAATGGTGCTCTGCCTTTTTCAAGGGCCAAAGTTTATTTTTTCTTTTGAGGAATTTAATGTGAAAACTAATGTAATGTGGGGAATAAGAGAACTCAGAGATATCCTCTAGGTGTAAAGTATTTGGGGCAATTAAAGTCACAGACCAGTTGAGATGTAACATATGGAAGCAAAAGAAGGGGTACAATCACAAGTACCTTAAGTTAATCTGGCACTAAGAGGATATAATCAAGGAAATCAGCACTAATCTTAAGATTATCAGTACTGCACTCCAAAACTGGAACTGAATTTGTGGATGATGAATAAATGTCAAGATGAATTATAATCCATGGAAACCCTGTTGGATTTTATTTTTATTTCATTTTTATTTTTTGGATTTTTTCGCTTCAGCTGAAGCAAAATATATTTTGCTCCAACCTTTTACCCTTACTCTGTATGTGTCTCTCTGCTTCAAATGAAGCAGAAACTCAAATGAGTTTCTTGTAAGCAGCATATTGTAGGATTCTGGTTTTTAATCCACTCTGCTATTCGCTTACATTTTAAGGGAGAGGTCATTCCATTCATATTCAAAGTTATGATTACTAATTCTTTATTGCCCTCCATGCTGTCTTCACTCTGTTTGTATTTTCCCCCCTTTAGCCCCCATCCATATTCCGCAGTATTTTGTTTCTGAATACCACCCCCTTCAGTATGTTTGCCCTCCTATACCACCCCTCACCTTTCTTTCCCCTTTCCCTTTTTCCCTTTGCCAATCCTTTTATGTTTTCCCTTTTCTACCTCCCCCTCCCTTTCTCTGTCTTCCCTCCCCTTTCCCCCTTTTAATACTTGAAAGGTTAGATTTTTTTAAGTTAACTGAATATATGTAAGTTGACTTTAAGCCAAGTCTGAAGAGAAGAAGATAAAGGTGTTTCTCATCTCCTCCCTTCTTCCCCTCTATTACCATAGTCATTTTGTACCTCTTAGTGTAATGAAATTTATCCCATTCAATCCCCTCTCTCCTCCTGTGTCCTTCATGCCCCCCCTTTTTAAGGAGTTAGTGTTTTGTTTTGTTTTTGCAAGGCAAATGGGGTTAAGTGGCTTGCCCAAGGCCACACAGCTAGGTAATTATTAAGTATTTGAGACTGGATTTGAACTGGGGTACTCCTGACTCCAGGGCAGGTGCTTTATCCACCTAACCGCCCAGGAGGTAGTGTTTTTAAAATCATTCTTCCCGAGACAAAGAAAATTCGGAGTATCCTACACTTCTAGCTAAGTACATTCTATCTAATAGAGTTAAAATTCTAAAGACTTATTGTTTTTTTTCTCCCGAATGGCATCTAGCCAGTTATATGCCATTGGATAGCAGTTTCATGGATAGGTCATGAATGTCCATCACTTCTGGCTAGGTATATTCTCTCTGTTAGAGGTACAATTATCAAGCTTTATGAGAATCTTTATCCTCATGCTGGGATATAGCCAGTTTCAATTTATTGGATAGCAGGTTTTTTTTTTCTTTTACAGCCACCCCCCCCCAGTTTTTTAACCTTTTCATATGTCTCTTGAACCTCCTGTTTGTTGTACAAATTTTCTATTTATGTCTGGTCTGTTCATCAGGAATTTTTGGAATTCTTCCATTTCTTAAATGTCCACGTTTTTCCCTGGAAGAGAAGGTTCAGCTTTGTGTGAAAGTAGACTCTTGCTGCATTCCAATCTCCCTTGCTCTTCAAAATATCTCATTCCAGGCCTTTGGATCTCTTAATGTTGATGCAGCCAGGTTCTGCATGATCCTTACTGTGGCTCCTGGATATTTAAATTGTTACTTTCTGGCTGCTTGTAGGACTTTCTCTTTTATCTGATAAGACTTTTGGAATTTGGCCACAACATTCCTTAGTGTTTTCATTTTGAATCTTTTCCTGGAGAGGATCAATGTATTCTATCAATAACTACTTTGCCCTCTGATTTCATGATATCAGGGCAGTTTTCCATCACTAGATCCTGTAATATTAAGTCCAGGCTTTTTTTTTCTCTTCAATGTTTTCAGGAAGTCCAATAATTCTCAGGTTGCCCCTCCTCAACCTATTCTCAAGGTCTGTGGTTTTGCTGATCAGGGATAGGGATTTTACATTTTCTTCTATTTTTTCCTATTTTTTGATTTTCTTTAACAGGCTCTTGCTGTCTCATGAACTCATTAGTTGCTGCAGACTACATTCTTTTTTTTAAGGGAAGAGTTTTCTTTATTAACCTTTAGCAACTCCTTTTCCAATTGGTCAATTTTACTTTTGAAAGAGCTTTCCATTTTACGAATTGAGGTTTGAGAGAACTATTTTCATTTTGCATTTGCCCAATTGAGGATCTGAGAGAATTATTCTCATTTTGTCTTTGTCCAACTGAGGATCTGAGAGATTTAGTCTCATTTTGTATTTGGCCAATTGTATTTTCTAATGATTTGTTTTCTTGTTGCAAGGTATAATTGTCTCTACCAAATTTTCCAGTTGATTTTTAAACTCTTTCTTTATTTCTTCAAGGAAGTCTTTTTGTGCTGGAGACCAGATCATAATCTCTTCAGAGGTTCTGGGTCTCTCTGAGTTAGGGTCTTTTCCTTCCAAGAATTTTTCTATGGATCCACCTTTTGGCTGAACATTCTTCATTTTGCTAAGAACTTAAGTTAGGGAGGGGCTGGTTCACAGGGGTTTGGTGTTGGGATTGCTAGAGGCTTCACTTACTGAGTGTAATTTCTCTGGCTATCCAGTAGGAGGTGCTGGTTGCTTTCTCTTGACTTTATGTGACCTTGATTCAGGCCTTCTCCCTTACCTTGAAGGGAGGGGTTGAAGCTGATGAATCCTTTTGCATTCAATCAATGGTGTACTTTACTCTGGGTTGAGGTCATCCCTCTCCCTATTGTCAGCTGGGCTGGTTCTTCTGCTCACACACCTGTGCCTGAGGAATAAATAGTCTGTAATTTTTTGTTCTGGGAAGAGGCCTCAGCCACAATGGGGGTAGGGACTCAGAGTTCTTCAGACAAGAGAAGTCCAGGGATGGTGCAGCTCTCCTAAATTAGAACTCTTCCCCGCTCCCCCCCACTGCCCAGCGCTGTCAGCAAGCTCCAGAGGGTGAGCACCAACAACAGTGCCTCTGCTCTCTAGTTGACTCAAGCCCCCATGGTCTAGCAGCCCCCCCCCCCCCAGGCCCTCAGATTCCCTGGTTCCAATTCAGCTGTCAATCTGGCTGATCCAGTCTGATCCACCCTCCACACGCAGACTCACCTGCAGGGATTCGCCCAGGGCTGCTGTGGGAGAAAATCCTGAGGTAGATGTTCTTTCTCCTGGCTTTTCTTTCTGGGTTGTGTGGGTCAGATTTCTGTTAAGAGGTTTGTTTCATATGATAGATGGGGAAACAACAGGAGACTTTATAACTGTGCCTGTCTTCTCTCCACCATCTTGACTGGAAGTCCCCTGTTGGATTTTAGAATAAAGTAATATATAATAAGTAATAATTCTTTTATGTTTATTTCCAAATTGATTTTTATATTTACTATTTATGTTTCTTGGACAGCAAAATACCAAAGAAATTTTATACAAACAGTTTCCCCTTCTTATCCAGGTGCATGAATTTTTTTTTTTGTATAGAGGTTTTTCATTTTCAAGGAATTTTGTTACAGTTGTGTATAATTCTTCATATCATTGGGGATTACTTTTTGTTTTTTAATTTTTATTTATTTATCTACTTCAGGCTAGGGTTAAGTGACCTGCCCAAGGTCACACAGCTAGGGAATTATTAAATGTCTGAGCCTGGATTTGAACTTAGGTACTCCTGACTCCAGGACCAGTGATCTGTCCACTATGCCACCTAGCTGCCCCTCATTGCAAATTTCTTTACAAAGAAACTTTACAGATGAGGAAACTGAGGCAAACCGGGTTCAGTGACTTGCCAAGAATCACATTAATGGTATGTATCTGAGGTCAGATTTGAACTCAGACTGATTAGTTTTTATGAATTCAAGTCTGACACTCTATCCACTGTGTCTTATCTTATGTATCATGAACATAATATTACAAATCAAAATATAAACATAACAATTCAAGTAATCATTTCTTTACTTTATTCTCTCTCTCTCTCTCTCTCTCTCTCTCTCTCTCTCTCTCTCCCTCTCTCTCAGATGGTAAAGGTTAATCTCTCTACCAACACCTGTGAGAAGTATCTGATCTATTTTTCTTCTAATTTTTTCTAATTCTACTTAATGAACTAATTTTATAATTTTACAATGTTTGCTAATATTAGGGTTTCATATCCATTTAGAATATGTTGTAGAATATAATATAAATGGTTGACTTAGTTCTAATTTCTATTAGACTGCTTTACATTTTTATGTGATTTTTTAAAATCAAATATGGAGGGGTTTTTTTTTACTAAGTAATTTCTAGTTTTATCAAATCCTGAATTATTGAGTTATTTCTGATTTTTCTATTCTAGTCTCTTCCACTGACCTTTTTGTAAACCATTACAAGATGGCTTTGATGATCACTGTTTTATAATAAAATTTGATTTCTATACTTTTTGCCATTTACTTTGATATTCTGGATATTTTCCTTTTCCAAATTAATTTTAATTTTATCACATTCTATAAAGTATCTTGCTGATAATAATATTAGTGTAGCATATAAATGTAAAATAATGGGGTGACTAGGTGCTACAGTAGATAGAGCACTGGCCCTGGAGTCAGGAGTACCTGAGTTCAAATCCGGCCTCAGACATTTATTAATTACCTAGCTGTGTGGCTTTGAGCAAGCCACTTAACCCCATTTGCCTTGCTAAAACCTAAAAGAAAAAAATAAAAAATGTAAATTAATGTTGGTAATATTGTCATTTTTTGTTATAAGAGTAATATATATAGTTATACTGAATTCCTGTTATTTGTTATTGTTATTTTTAAGGAGCCGTTTCCAAAGATATTTTTAGGTGTTATTACTAAAGATCAATCTATGCCCATACTTTTTAGAATTTGTAGCACAGAAGTGTATTGTAGGGGCAGTTAGGTTGTGCAATGAGTAGAGCACTGACCCTGGAGTTAGGAGGTCCTGAGTTCAAATTTGACCTCAGACGCTTAATAATTGCCTAGCTATGTGAACTTGGGAAATTCACTTAACCCCATTGCCTTACCAAAAAAAAAAATACCAAACCTAGAAGTGTATTGTAATTTGTTAAAGATTTTCTCCATCTATGAAGATGATCATGGCTTTGTATGTTTATTTTAATAATATTATGTATGTTTGAATGTATATATAAATACATATGTATTTTCCAAAGAAATTAATTTTAGTTTTATCAGTTCAATTTTTTATTTCTAATTTATCCATTTCCCCACATACATACATGTGTATAATGTACATACATACATTCAGAAATAAACACATATAAACAATTCTTAATTATCTTTATATCTCTCATGTAAATCCTATTTGGTCATAATAATGACTTCTTTGATAAATCACTTCAATTGGTTTAATAGTATTTTTTTAAAAAAGCATTTCAACATACCATTTAACATTAACATAGCAACAATTTAAATTTTTTTTTATTTATTTAAGTTAATGGAGTTAAGCATGACTTGCCCAAGGTCATGCAGCTAGTCAATTATTAAGTGTCTGAGACTGGATTTGAACTCAGGTTCCCCTGACTCCAGGACTGGTGCTCTATCCACTGCACCACCTAGCTACCCCCAGAATTTAGGTTCTTTAATGATATTGATTTATTGGTTTGTTCCTCATGTTCTCATGTTTTATTTTTCCCTAGTTTAGGTATTAAGACTACATATGTCTCATAAAAGGATTCAGATAGTGTGGTTCCTTCCTTAACTTTTTGGAACAATATGTAAAGTATGTGTACTAAATGTTTAATAAAATTCTCATATGAATGCATCTAAATAGGAGATTCTCTTTGCTTGTACCCTTATTGTTAGATCTATCTCCTTTTTCTGAGATTGGATCATTTAAGATGTCTTTCTTATCTTCTGACATATATATATATATATATATATATATATATATATACATAAATATATATGTATTCTATTTTTGAGTATATCCCTTTCTTTTGTGTTCTCAGGTTTTAGTAAACAATTGTGTATAGTATATTAATAATACATTTTATTTCCTTTTCTTGTCTTTTCATCATATTCATTTTCTGTGAAATTTTCTGTTATGCTACCTTTTACATTTGCTATTGTATTGATTGAACTTTCTTCTCTCCTTTAAATTAGATTTGCTAAGAATCAATTTTGTTAGTCTTCAAAGAATGAATTTTAGTTTTATTTATAAGCTCTATTTTTTATTTTCAATTCATTTCCTCATGAATTTTAAAATGTTCCCTTTTGTACTTATTTTATTTAGTTTTAATTTTTTGATTTTCTAGTTTTTTAGAACACACATCCAATTCATTAATCCTCTAAAGTTTTTTAAATCTATATTTATAAGAATATATATTTTTCTTGAGGACCATTTTAGCATTATCTAAACACTTTTTCTCCAATATGCATGTATATATTTTGAAGTTACAAAATTCTCTTCCACTCTCCATTCCCAAAAGTCTCCCCTCAGTGGCAAACAGCCAAGTTAATATTGTACATACAAATTTGTGATAAACATCTTTACAGATTAGTCATTTCTGGTATGAGGATATATTTTTAGAATGTGAATATAGTATTCATCAGATTCTGAAGGATTTTTTTGGTTTTGTATGGTTTTATTTTTATTTTCCTGAATGGGTATAGCATTGTCCATAGGCAGTTTAATATAATTGTCCTAGCTTTCTGAACTGCTGAGAGTAATGGCATTCATCAGAGTTGTTCATCTCACAATGTTGGTGTTAATGTGGACACTGTTCTTTTTGTTCTGCTCCTTACACTCGTCATTAGTTCATGTAATTCATTTCATGCTTCTCTAGATTCCGATCATTTGTGGTTTCTTATAGAACAATACTATTCCATAATATTCATGTAACATAATGTTTAACCATTCTCCATATGATGACCCCAATTTCTAATACTTTGCACTACTAAACGACCTGCTATGAATATTTTGGGACATGTGGAACTTTTTCTATTTTTTATGATTTCTTCTGGATATAGACCTAGAACTGGAATTGCTGGGTCAAAGAGTAGGAAGAGTTTTATTGTTCTTTGGGAATAGTTCCATATTGCTCTCCAGAACTGTTGAATCAGTTCACAATTCCAATCCTTCCATAACTTCTCCAACATTGATCATTTTTCCTTTTTGTCATCTTAGGTAATGTGATAGGCATGAGGTGATAGCTCATAGTTGTTTTACTTCATTTCTCTAATCTATAATGATTTGGAGCATTTTGTCATATGATTATATATAGCTTTGATTTTTTTTATTTGAAAACAATCTATTCATATCCCTTGACCATTTATCAATTGGAGAATGACTTGCACCCTTAAAATTTGATTCAGAGAAATGTGACCTTCATCTGAAATTTTACTTGGGAAGATGTATTCCCATCCTTCTTCTTTCCTTCTAATTTTTGCACCATTGATCTCATTAGTACAAAATATTTTAATTTAATATAGTCAAAATCATTCATTTTGCAGATTATAATATACTCTCTTGTTAGGTTATAAATTTATTCCCTTTACATAGATCTGATAGGACATTTCTTGATCTATTAATTTATCTATGGTGTTGTCCTTTATATCTAAATTGTGTACCCATTTTGACCTTAATATCCAGAAGAAATCATAAAAAAATGGGAAAAATTCTACATGTTTCAAAATATTCATAGCAGCTCTTTTTGTAGTGGCAAAGAATTTGAAATTTAGGGTATGGCCATCAGTTGGGGAATGGCTAAACACATTATGGTACATAGGTATTATGGAATAGTATTGTTCTATAAGAAACCACAAATGATCAGACTGTAGAGATGCATGGAATGAATTACAGGATCTGATGATGAGTGAAGAGAGAAGAACCCAAAGAACAATGTACACAGTAACAACATTGTGAGATGAACAACTCTAATGGATGCTGTTGCTCTCAGCAGTTCAGAGAGCTAAGACTCTGTGGGCTAAGTCTAATTTTTATCGTACTAGTTTCCACTTTTCCTAACAATTTTCTTTTGTCATATAGTAAGTTCTTATCCCAGAAGCTAATGTATTTGGGTTTGTCAAATAGTTGATTACTGTAATCATTTTCTACTGTTTCTTTTTGAACCTATCGTAATCTTTCTTATCCAGTATCAGGTAGTTTTGAATTCTGCCACTTTAGAGTATAGTCTTAGATCTGGTAGAGCTAGATCATCTACCCGTACTTTTTTCCCATCAGTTCCCTTGCTTTCTTGACGTTTTTGTTAATATCTCAATAGTTTTTTGCTTTATTTTTCATCTTTACAATTTTCTTTTACACAGTCATTAATTATCTCAATGATTTGTTACTTTGCATTTTTCCATCTCTATTTGGGGTCTGTATCTCTTGTTTCTGGTCCCTAAACCAATTTTTATTCTTATTGCATCATTGTCTGTAAAAGATATATTGAGTATTTGTGTCTTTTTATATTTTTTGCAATATCTCTGTGCCCTACTAAATGGTCATTTTTGGTCAAAGTTCTGTAAAGTGTAGAGAAGCATGTTTGTCCATGTGTGTCTGTATGTGTATGTGTATGTGTGTATGTCTATGTTTGTGTGTATGTTTAAATGTTGACCCTGTACTGGTTCTTTCCCTTACTCATGATCCCATCTCTCAATAATTACCTTTTCTCTTTAGGGTTTTGTTTGGTATTTATTTCTTCTGGATATCAAATAAATTAAATATTATTTGTTTTGGTATTTTTCTCTTCCTATTATCTGAACATTCTCCTTTTCCCCATCTCCATCAAGGAGAATTACATTTTTCTCTACTTCCCTTGAATCATTCTTATATATTATTTTAGTTTAATTTTCTGCTCATGTTTTAAAAAAGAAATAATCTTCATCTTGAATATCTATACTCTATTTCCTAGACCTTAACTTTTTGATTCACAGACACTGTAATTATCCAATCTTTTTTAATTTTTTTAATGCAATCAAAACTTCTATGTTATCCATTCTAGGCTCTTTTATTTCAGTGGTTTCTGACACTATCTTGTAAAACTTGTCCCATGCATCTCTGTATTCTAATGTGCTTCAATTCAACACAGTTTTAGTAATTGTAGATATAAGAGGGTACATTGTCCCTTGGTAAAGTCCTTTGCTACCTGATCTATAATCATACAGCCCACAGCTTGTGTATAGCATTCCAGATAATCTTTTTTATATCTTCTTTTGACTTTCAATTTTCACAGTGAATCAATGTTCTCTTATCCCCCCCCCACCACCACCGGTGTCAGTTACCACCCCTCCAAGAGTTCCAATGATCAGAACTGTTCTGTGTTCTATCACTCAAGTTTAGTGGTTTCCCACTCCATATCTCCACCAAAAATATGTAATATCCCATCTTGATGTCTTATTCTGTTCTCTCTGTTTTTCAATTTGTTGCTGTGGCACCAGGTGTTCAGAGTGCTCCTCGATTGGACTTGTGGATCCTAGTACACTTTTGCTCCTAATAGGCTAGGAGAAGACATACTGTCACAACCCCAGTAAACTTGAAAGAGGGAAGGATGATTGAGCTGTTGGCTTGGGTTTTGTTGCAAGCCTCTGCTTTTGTTTTGTGTCCTTCAGTAGGGTAGTACAAGAATAGGGGATGGGGTTCTGAGTGAGTTGAAGGTCAAAGTGCATCAGTTCATGTTTTTTTGGTTTTGTTTACCTTTGGCCTTCTTTTGGATTTTGAACATACACACAGCTGAAACTGCTTTATCATTGGTTTATAATTTCTAATTATGAGATTTTTGAGAAGTCAGAAGCAATAGAACACATATAATCCTCAATATTTTTGCTAATATGACTCATTTTGTATCCTTTTCCATGAAAAAATAAATAAATAAATAAATATATTTATAATATATCTATCTATTAAATATATACATTCATTCATAAAATATATTTTTATATGTTATATATTCCATTTCTGGTTTCATATTTTATTTGTTTCCAGACACACATGGATATTTCTCTCAATAGCAATTGATCCTCTACAGTTATCTATCCAATATGAATGTAAAATTCTGATATCTAGGTATAATTGTTGACTCAGTAATTGTTACTTATTTACTTGCATTTATATACCTAGAAAATAGTCTCATTGTTAGTAAAAATTCATATTTTTGCTTAAATGACTTTTTCCCTGTCAGATATTTAGAGAATTAGTTTGTCATATCATTATAGTAATATAGTATATAGTATGCAGTAATTTTTCTAAGTTACTTCAGTAATGTGATTTCTTCAATATTAATATAATGAATTTCTATATCGAATGCATTTTAATTTATTTGAATACTATTTATGTTCTTTTTTAATTGAATATATACAGATTCTTTTGATTATAAGAATGAGCCTATATATTAAAAATAAGTCAATAAAAATATAGGTTAAATGTTGGGAAATCACAAAATCAAGGATGGAAAGACCATTTAGTAATTCATGAATTACTTATTTTTCTTAGATCATTTAAAAATACAGTTATAGACTTTTAGGATAGACTCAAGATGACACAGACTCTAAAACTACAGATTCTACAAAAATGAGTAAACAAGTTCTTAACTCAATATGTTATGGAAGAACTTTAGTGAAGATCTGTCTCACCTGGGTAAAAAAGGAGTATAGCATAATACAGGTGGGTGAGATGAAAAGTAAGCAGGAGACTCTTTAACAATAGTACAAAATAGGTAAAGGCTCATCAGCAAGTCAACATTACAGCAGGTCAGTAGTGAGAGTACAAATCCCAGCTTAGAAGACAAATTCAAGTCCAATGAGAAGAATCCTTCAAAAAGCAGAATTGGCCAGTTGAAAAAGGTGATATGAAACTTTGAAAAAAACTCCTTCAAATGTAGAATGGAACTTATGGAAGCTGATGAATTTGTTAAAAATCAAGAAACAATAAAACAAAAACAAAAGAATGAACAACTAGAAAAATATGTGAAATATCTAATTGGAAAAATAACTGACCTGGGAAACAGATCCAGAACAGATAATTAAAAAATTATTGGGCTACCTGAAAGTTTTGACCAGGAAAAGAGCTTGACTTTATTTTTAAAGAATTTTCAAGGAAAATTGCCATGATATCCTAGAAGCAGATGTAAAATAGTAATTGACAGAATACACCAATTACCTCCTGAAAGAGATCCCCCCCCCAATTAAAAACCTCTCAGTAATATTATAGTCAAATTCCAGAAATCCCATGTCAAGGAGAAAGTATTAAAAGCAGCCAGAATGAAACAATTCAAATATTATGGCACTATAGTCAGGATTACACAGGATTTAGCAGTGTCTAAATTAAGGGCTCATAAGGTTTGGAATATAATATTGCAGAAGGCTAAAGAGCTTGGATCACAACTGAGAACCAACTACCCAGCAAAAATGAATATTATCTTTCAGGGAAAATGATGGACCTTCATTGAAATAGGGGAATTTCCAACTTTCCTGTTGAACAGATCTGAACAGAAAACTTGTTCTCCAAGTACAGGACTCCAGTGAAGCACAGAGAGGATAGACAGGAAGGGTAAATTATGAGGGATTTAATGATGATGTATTCCTGCATGGGAAGATGACACTAATAACTCATATGAACCTTCTCATTTATTAGAGCAAAACCTCATAGAAGTCTGAGCAGATCCAAGGAGGTTCAATATCCTTTCATAGATGCATAATGTTGTGGGGGGGTTGGTGTCACCAGTTTAAGACTGAGAGGCATTGAACAATGAAAGAATTTACAAATAACCCTGGGATTTAAAAACCTCTCAGAATTTATTATATCAGCCTGCAAAGTATATTTGGATTCCAACCATTTCTCCTGGAAGAACTACAAGTACTGTGAGGACAGAAATGAATAATTAAAAGCAAGTAAAGTTTTGAGAGAAAGAAAGGAGAGAGAGAGAGAGAGACAGAGAGAGAGAGAGAGACAGAGAGAGACAGAGAGAGACAGAGAGAGACAGAGAGAGACAGAGAGACAGAGAGACAGACAGAGAGACAGAGACAGAAACACAGGGAGAGCTGAGGTGTGTCTACTCACACCAAGAGGGCTATTTAGACCAAGCATTTATAGTCATGCCCACTCTCTGGGTACAAAAGGGTCAGGGAAAAGGTGAACTCCCTCCTCCTCTACATGACTGAAAACAAATAAAATACTGGAAACTGGGGAGTGGGAATGAGATGTTACAAATTTACATTTAACAAAAGAAATATAGGAGTCAATTTATATGACAGGAGCAGGTAATGTTTTTACAAAATTTAACAGTATAAAGGATTACAAAAATATTTTTCCAATTGCACATCTCCTATGTCCATAACTCTCTGCATCAACTGGAATCATATAATTCTCCGAATCAGCTGGGATCTCAAAGCTGAAAGTAAGAGGAAAAAAATCCAATTTTCCAGAGGTTAAAAGGATGACAATGCTTAAATCTACAATGTGATAGAAATGGGGGAGGTGCTATGATTAAATGGATTTATTTTGGAGCTAGAATTTTGTTTCTTTCCTTCATTTTGATGTAAAAGAAAACACATTTTCAGATTAAGAAGATGAGTGAATGTATTGTCACTGGTTACCTGGGTTCGTTTCTGCTTGTGAAGAATCACCACTCAGACACAGAAATACAGGAGTGAAAAGAAAAATAAAGATTGATTAAAAGAAGTTACAACAAACAAGAAAGGAGGTAGAAAAGTTAAGAGCTAAGTAGACCACTTGGATTGCTGATTGAACTGGTCAGGACATCTGACCAGGGGTACAGAAGGGTCTGGAAGCTAAAAGAGACTGAGCCTCTTCCTCGATCTCCTTAAATTCTCCCTCAGAGTTCATGGGAGGGATGGTGACATGAGAGTGACTTGAGTGTTTCATATTGTAGATTTTGCCTTTTGGGGAGGGGTCACTTTTTGGTGGTCTTGGACATGCTTCCAGTGCCTGAACTCCTGGGCTGCCCTATCAGAGGACAATGCAATCCAAATCAGGTTGAAGGTCAGGCCCTCAGGTGTGGCATAAATTCGATGAAAAAGGAAGAAGGAGGACTTCCTTAACAATGCAAACAAAAGATTTGCAAAGTTTCTCTTCAAGTGAATCCAGCAGGACAATATTTCCTCTGCATCAAATGGTAAGGGGGGAAAAAGCTTTATCTGAGAAAAGTAAAATAAATGAAGCTAAATAACTAATGCATACTACTGAGATAATAAGAAACAACTTAAAAAGAAAAGAATTTTAGATATGTTAGATATGAAAGACCTCTGGAGACAATGGCATTTGAATAGAAATATGCTTAACTTTCTCTCACAAAGCTTAATAATACATTAGGAAATACAATTAACAAACACACAAAAAAGCAGAAATTTTAAATATACTCTTTTTCAGTTCACAATACAACAATATTATATTCATTAAAAGATAATAGAAGCTTAAATTAAAATTAAATTTTTTTTTAATTTTCACACATTTGTACATGCATATTTCCAAGTTATAAAATTTCCCTCCCCCCTCCCATCCTTCCCCTGCCAGCAGAGAACAGTCAGGTTAGCATTTTACATACATATTTTGTTAAACATGTTTAAATATTAGTAATTTTTGGCATGAGGAATTAGGATTAAGGAAAAAAGATGCATAAGAGATAATTTTTGTAAAGTGTTCATCAGATTCGGAGGGGTTATTTTTTCTCTGTGTTTTGTTTTGTTTTGTTTTTCTTCCTCTGGTTGGGGAAAATATGGTGCTTAACCAGTCAAAAACAGTTGTCCTAGCTCTTAGATTAAAAATTAATAGGAAATTAAGTAATCTAATCTTAAAAGATAAATGTTTTCAAATATAATTAATAGAAATATTCCACAATTTTAATAAAAATAATAAAATAACAAAATTTGTGGGATGTAGCCAAAGCAGTTTCTAGCAGAAAATATTCTAACTTTTTGCAGAGAAATTTTTTACAGAGAAAGAACAAATTAATTAATTGGCATAAAATTAAATAAATATTAAAAATTCATAATTAAATAATAAAACAGAACTCTTATAAAAGAATGGACATAGAAAAAATTCAAAGTTAAAAATAATTTAAATGTATAAATAAAACTAAAAGATCATTTTATGAAAATAATAATAAGTTAATTAAGTTAATGATTAATTTGTTTTAAAAAATTAAAGTAGAAAACTAAATTGTTATAAAAAATGATAAGGGGGGGGAATACATCACAAATAAAATGAAATTATAGTAAATTATTAAGAGCTATTCATCCCAACTAAATGCCAATAAAACTGACAATCTAATGAAATGAATGAATATTTATAGAATATAAATTGTCCACATTAACAGAAGAGGAAATGAATGTTTAAATAAGTTTGAGGAAAGATATTGAACAGTCCATTAATGAGTGTCTAAGGGAAAAAAAAACCCTTAATGACAAGCTGGATTTTCAAGTTAAATTTGTAAGCACTTAAAGATAATTTTGAAACATTTAAGCAAGTAATTCCAGTGATACATACACTAATTGAAAAAAAATGAGCAAGGAGTCCTACAAAATTCTTTTTGTGACAAAACTATGATTTTGATATCTAAAGCAGAATAATACCACTATAGAATAATTTCTCTAATGAATGTAGCTGCAATTTTCTTAAAGGTTAGTATAGCAGTATATGACAGAGGTTATAAATTATTACCAAGTGAGATGAGTGCCAGAAATGCATTGCTGATTTAATACTGGAAAACTATAAATGTAAATGACCATATCAATAACAAAAAACCCTAGAAAATATAAATAAATGGAATTTTTTAAAATGATAAATCATATCTGTCTAAAATAAAAAAAAACATTTTCTGTATTGGGAATAAACTAAAAGTTTAAAAATAAGATCAAATTTATAATGCAAGAATGTTCATTAACACCAGAGTTATTCAATGTTATGCTAGAAATAGCAATGAAGACAAGAAAAGAAAGTGAAGAAATTAGAACAGGCAATGAGGACACAAAACTATCCCTCTTTTCAGATGATAAATGATATACTTAGAGAACACTGGAGAATCAAATATACAACTAATTGAAATAATGAACAACCTTAGGAAAGTTGTAGAATTTAAAAAAAATTCCCATAAATCCAATCCATTTCTATATATTGCCATCAGCACATAAGGGAAGGAAAAAAATAAGAGAAATTCTATTTAAAATAACTGCAATCAATATAAAATACTTGGTTGTCTACCTGACAAGACAAATCCAGTACTATATGAAAATAATTTACAAAACACTTTTGACACAAAGAAGTATCTAGATAATTTGAGAAATATTAGTTGGTCATGCTTAGGCTGAGACAATATGATAAAAATGACAATTCTACTTAAATTAATTTCCATATTGTGTCATACCAATATAACTGCTAAAGAAATATTTGTATAGCTGTAAAAATAATTTTAAAAAAATTATCAGGAAGAACAAAAGGTCAAGAATATCAAGGAAGTAATGAAAAAAATGAAGGGAAATGACTCAACTGTACCAGATTTTACACTATTACTAAGTGATAATTATCAAAATATTCTGATACTGACTATGAAATAGGGTAATGGATCAGGATAATAGATCACATAACTAATATATAGGAGTGCTAGAAAAATGCAGGGATCTAAGGTAGAGAGAAAGCACTCACTATTTGACAAAATATGTTAGTAAAATTGGAATTTTATCTGGCAGGAATCAGGCATAGACCAACATCTCACAATCTATATGAAGATAAGTGCAAAATTAGTATGTGACTTAGACATAAAATGATATCATAAGACAATGAGAGAAATATAGAAAACTGCAATTGTCAGATTTATGACTAAGGGAAAATCGTATGTTCAGTGAAGAAATAAAAATGATCAAGGAGGCACAGCTATGTGACTCAGTGGATAGAGCACCAGTTCTGGAGTCAAGAGAACCTGTGTTCAAATACAGTTTTAATTATTAACTAGCTGTGTGACCTTGGGTAAGTCACTTAACCCCATTGCCTTCCAAAAAACAAAGCAAAACAAAACCAAAAAGACCCGCAAGAAGTAAATAGACCATGCAAAACATAGTGTCATTAAGAGTGGAAAGATTATCAAAGAAGGGAAAATGTATAATTTTGATTACATCAAATCAAAAATGCTTTTGTGGAAACAAAACCCATGGAGCCAAATCAAAAAGGAATACAGAAAAAAAATTACAAATTTCTCTGATAAAGAACTTATTTATTTCTCAAATATATAGAAAAAAGACAAATTTATAAAAAAGCATGAACCGTTATTTAATTCATAAATGGTCAAATGGTATGAATAGGTAATATTCAGAAAATCATCTATGCTATCAATATTACTTGAAAACATTGTTCCAAAAATGTGTTCCAAATCATTGTTGATTAGAGAAATGCAAATTAAAACATATTTAGGACCTATTTCATACATTTTCTGCTGACTAAAATGACAAGAAAGGAAAATGAGAAATGCTGGAGAGGATGTGGAAAAATTGTTACACAACTAGTAAATAGAGGTGTGAACTTGCCTAACCATTCTGGAGAACAATTTGGAATTATGCCCAAGGAGCTTTAAAACTGTACTTATTTGTTGATCCAGCAATATCACTACTAATCTTCTTTCCAAAGCAATAAATGTAAAGGGAAAATAACCTATATGTACAAAAATATTTACAGCAGCCCTTTTTGTTGAAGCAAAGAATGAGAAATATAGGTGTTGTTCATGAATTGGGGAGGTTAGCTCTTATTAAGAAAAGGGGTCATGTCTTGTATTTTAAATCTGAGGTTTTCCTCCAAATAATGGAAGGATTATCTAAAGTTTGTAAATGACAACCATCAGAGTCAGAATACTTAAGGGAACAGTTACAATTCTACTGTGCTGGAGTTCCTTTTTTTTTTTCAGGAGTGAAAAGTGAACAAACTCCAATCTTTTGTTTTCTCTTTTAATAAGAACTAAAGTCAGGACTTCCCGGGGTGGAGGATGGTAGCATGAAGGTAGCATGCTCCCACAGCTTTTCCCTACACAATAATAAATTAAGCCTCTACATAGACATTAAAACTAAAGACCCCATCAAAAATTATTGAAATAAATTTTAAATTGTAGATATCATAAAGGATCTTCAGTAAAGTTATTTCTCTTCCAGGAAAAGGGGAAATAACCTCCAGTTAGGCAAGAGGCTGGGAAAGGCAGAGGAAGGCTTCTAGCCACAGTGGAGCTCGGGTCCTGACAGCTTGACAGCAGTCCAGATCCTGGCGACAAGATAGCAGACAAGCTGGGAGGGTCCCACCCCACAGTCTCACCCCAGACAAGATCTGAATTCTGGGAGCATGGGGGCAACAGACAGGGACTGGATGGAGAATAAACCATTGCATAGGAAGAACCTGAACTTAAAGGAGGAAACAAACTCTGCCTAGGCAATACCTAGGTTGCATAGGCAACAACATGACAAGTGAAAAGACAAGGATCAGCCTCAGCTCAAAAAAGTCAGCACTCTACTTCATATACCCCAGGAGCAGAGCTCAGCAATCCAAATGAACAAGAAAACTAAAAGAGTGCTAATCTTATAAAGCTATTGTGCAGATAGAGGTGATAAAATATCATTTCAGACTTACAAAGCAGAGACAGTTTACCTACATGGGAACTCTCAGAGGAGTTTATGAACTGAATTCAAATCCAAACCTCATAGAAGAACTTAAAGGAGATTTTAAAAAGCAAATGAGAGGAGGAAGAAAAGTGGAAAAAACAAAAATGAGAAACAGGAAATTTATAAAAAATTGAACAAATAAATCAACTCCTTTAAAAGTAAAATAGAGACAGTTGGCCAAGATGACTGAGAGAAGTCAGGCACTGTCTTAAGGTCTCCTGGATTTCCCTCAGAACTAACATGAATCAAGCCTCTTAACAGAATTTGTATCTACAAAACCCAGAGAAGAACATAGGAGAACATTTACCAACAAGGTCAGTCTCAGGGGAATGTGGGTGAGTGGGGGCCAGAGGGCAGAGATCCAGCATAGGTGCAGTGGGATGAGGCCCAAGAACTAACCGTAGAACATTTGTGGAAACTTTGACTGTATGAGTGATAGACAGGATAGTTCTAGCACAGTGGTCAAAAGACATCCAGTGTGTGACTAGATATCAATCCAGTCAACTCAGCTGGACTAAAAGACCAGGACCAAGGGCCCTTTATGTTCAATAATATCCCTATGTTTCCAGTTCAGTTCCCCTCCCCCCATTCCTGTGGGAGAAAGTGACACTTCCTAGAATGAACTCAGTAACAGCCCTCCATGCCCACAGTCTCAGATGTGGAGAGCAGACCTCCTCTGCTACTTAGAGAAGATTAAGGAGATGGATAATAAAGTCCAAGGGTATAGTGCACTTTGTTGAACAATAACCTGGATCCTGTTGAGCCCCCTACACTCCCAGACTTAGGGAGAGGGGCATTAATAAAGGTCATAGATATTCCAGAGAAAGCTTCTAGCATCCCTACTGGCCAGCCCACTTGGAGTTATTAAGCTCAGTGAGCAAAGCCTTTAAGGATTTCAATACCAAAGGTCTGTGGACCAGTCCCTCCCCCAACACAAGATCTTAGGAAAATGAAGAAAAGTCAGGAGAATGGGAATCCATTGAAAATTAGCTTGAAGCAAGGATCCTAACTCAGAGAGATCTAGAACTTCTTAGGAGAATATGAAATGATCTCCTCTCCAGAAAGATTTAAAACTCAATTGGAAAAAGTGGGAAAATAAACACAAGAGAAAATTAAGAATTTGCAAGAGAAAAATTATAATCTTGCAACCAGAAAACAAAAATACAATTGTGCAGATGCAAAAAAAAATAATTCTCTCAAATCCATAACTGGGCAAATGGAGATTTTTCAAACATAGAATTGACCAATTGGAAAAGGATTTGCAAAAGGTAAATGAAAGGTATTCTTCTCTATAAAAAAAATTGGAAAGAGTGGAAACAAATGACATCATCAAACAAAAAGAATCACTTAAACAAAACAAAAAACATGAAAAAATAAGAGATGATGTAAAATAACTCATTAGCAAAGCAACTGATCTGGAGAATAGATTCAGGAGAGAGAACTTAAGAATCGTTGGACTTCCTGAAAACATTGATGAGAAAAAACCAAGAGATGGTACTACAGGATAGAGTGAAGGAAAATTGCATTGATATCGTGGAACCAGAGGGCAAAATAATTATTTAAACGATACATCCATCTCCTCCACAAAGGGATCCCAAAATGAAAACAGTGAGGAATATTGTGGCCAAACTCCAGTACTATCCAGAACTCCAAATAAAAAAAGAAATCCTACAAACAGATAGAAAGAAGCAATTTAAATACTAGGGAGCTACAGTAAGGATTACACAGGACCTGGCTGCATCAACATTAAGGGACTGAAGGGCCTAGAATATGATATTCCTATGAGCAAGGGAGCATGTATTCTAGTCAAGAATTCATTATCCAGAAAAACTGAGCCTTCTCTTCCAGGGGAAAAGATGGACATTTCATGAACTAGGAGACTTCTAGCTTTCAAGATGAAAAGACCAGAGCTAGATAGAAAATTTAGATTTCAAACAGGAGACTCAAGAGATATATGAAAAGGTAAAAAAGGAAAAAGGAAAAAAATTGTTATCCAATCAGATGAAACTAGATATACACACACCTGGGAGAAAGATTCTCATAACACTTGAGAATTGTAATGCTAATAGAAAACATACTTAGCGACAAGTAGTGGACATTCATGACTTGTCTGTGACTGATAAGAATGATTTAAAAGTAATATCTCCTTAAAAGGGGGGGCAGAAAAGAGACAGGAGGATGGAGATGACTGAATGGGGTAAATTACATTACATGAATGGGGTAAATTACATCACATGAAGAGGAACAAAGGACCTATTGCAATAGAGGGGAAGAAGGGAGGAGTTGAGAACTGCCTGAATCTGACTCTTATCAGACACACACACACACACACACACACTAAGTTTAAAAACTTATTTTTAATTTTCAAGTATTAAGGGGGGAAGAAGAGGGAGGGGGAGGAAAAGAGTAATTGACAGAAGGAAGTGAAGGAAGAAGAGGCAAAGCAAAAGGGCAAAGAAAGGGGAGGGGTTGAATATAAGGGGTTAGATACACTGAAGGAGGTGGTATACAGAAGAAAATACTGGAGAATATGGATAAAGTGAACAAAGGGGAAAATACAAATGGAGGGAAGATATAATGGAGGTCAATAAAGAGTTAGTAATTATAACTTTATTTTTTTTAATTTTTTTAAGGATTTTGAAAAGCAAGTGGCTTGCCCAAGGCCACACAGCTACGTAATTATTAAGTGTCTGAGACTGGAATTGAACTCAGGTCCTCCTGACTCCAGGGTCGGTGCTCTGTCCACTGCACCACCTAGCCACCCCTTTTTTCAATTAGTATTTATTTTTTTTAATTTATACTTTTATTTATATAGACATTACTAAAATAGTTTTGTTGCATGAGTAAACATAATCCCCCCTTCCTCCACAAGAATAAAAAACCTCTAGAGAAAAATAGTGAAAAAAAGAGAATAAAAAAGGTGCTTCAGTCTGTGTTCTGATACCATTAGTTATGTCTCTGGGGTGGATTGCATCCTGTATCATATGTCCATCAGAGAAGTTACTTCCATATTTTTCCATGGATGCTGTTATTTATTGTAATTTCCTCCATCCATTCCTCCCCACTACCATTTATTATATTTTCTCTCTCCTTTCATTCTGTCTCTCTTCAAAAGTGTTCTATGGGGCAGCTTAGTGATTCAGTGGACAGAGCACTGGCTCTGGGCAATGAGGCCCCAAGCCCCCAGAGACCCAACAATCACCCAACTCCTTGGTCCAAGACATACCATCCAACACCACCACCTTGCAAAAAAGTAAAAAATAAAATGTTATATCTGACTACCCTCTTCCATGATCTACCCTGTCCTCTATCACCTACATCCCCCATCTGCTTTCTCTCCTTTTTCTTCTAGGTGTCTATGCCCCATTATGTATGTATGTATGTTGTTTCCTCTCTGAGTCATCTCTAATGAGAATGAAGTTTCCCTCATTCTTCTTCACTTCCCCACCTTTCACTCCATTTCAAAAACTATTTCTTGAATCTTTTACATGAAAAATTTTAGTCTATTCTATCTCTCCTTTCTCTTTCTCCCAGTACATTTCATTTTCACCCATTGCCTCCATTTAAAAATATATTATACCTTCAAATTCAGCTGTCTACTTAGCCTCATCTATAAAAGTTCCTTCTAACTCCATTAATAAATGAGAAAGTTCATGTGAGTATTATCAGTATCATCTTCCCATACAGGAATGCGCATAGTTCAACATCAATAAATCCCTCATAATTTGCTCTTCCCAGCCATTCTCACCTGAATCCTGTACTTGAAGATCAAACTTTCTGTTCATCTCTGGCTGTTTCAACATGAACATTTGAAACTCCCTTATTTCATTTAAATTTCATCTTTTTCCCTCAAAAACGATGTTCAAGATGGAGCCAAGTTGGTGACAAGAGAAGATTCTCTCTTATGTGCTCTCTCTCAAAACTTATAAAATAAGGATTCTAACTAAATTTTTGAGAGACAGAACCCACAGACGGATCCAATGAGGCAGTTCTCCAGCCCATGGCAACATGAAAATAGTGGACAGGCTCCGCTCCATGGGGTTAGAGGTGCAGGCCACCATAATGAAGGAACTTCAGCCTCCAAGAGGCAGCCCCAAAGTGACTGGGAGCCACAGCTCATGGCAGCGGCAGTGGGGGCAGTTCCCTGACTTACACCTGGGAGAGCACTGAGTACTACTTGGAAGATCAGCAGGGAGACAACTGCCAATGTGAGCCCTGAAAACTAGGCCTCATGAGGGTCTATATTTTTTGGGGGAGAAGGTATTATGTTTACTCTCAAACAAGAATGTTTTTATGTAGGTTTTTTAATTTTTTTAAATTTATTTTTATTAAAGATATTATTTGAGTTTTACAATTTTCTCCCCAATCTTACTTCCCCCCCCCCCGCCCACAGAAAGCAATCTGTCAGTCTAATTTGTTTCCATGTTGCACGTTGATCTGATTAGGGTGTGATGAGAGGGAAATCATATCCTTAAAGAAGAGACAAGAAGTCTAAGAGGTAACAAGATCACACAATGAGATATCTGTTTTTTTTTCTAAATTTAAGGGAATAGTCCTTGAACTTTGTTCGAACTCCACAGCTCCTTATCTGGATAAAGATGGCACTTTTCTTTGCAGACAGCCCAAAATTGTTCCTGATTGTTGCACTGATGGAATGACAGAGTGCATCAAGGTTGATCGTCACCCCCCCCCCCCCCACCATGTTGCTGTTAGGGTATACAGATACAGTGTTTATCTGGTTCTACTCATCTCACTCAGGATCAGTACATGCAAATCCTTCCACACTCCCCTGAATTCCAATCCCTTCTGGTTTCTAATATAACAATAGTGTTCCATGACATACATTTACCACGATTTTCTAAGCCATTCTCCAAGTTAAGGACATTTACTTGATTTCCAATACTTTGCCACCACAAACAGGGCTGCTATAAAAATTTTTGTACAAGTAATGTTTTTACCGTATCTCATCATCTTTTCAGGATATAGACACAGTAGTGGTATTGCTGGGTCAAAGGGTATGAAAATTTTTGTTGCCCTTTGGGCATAGTTTCAAATAGCTCTTCAGAAGGGTTGGATGAGTTCACAGCTCCACCAACAGTGTAATAGTGTCCCAGATTTCCCACAACCCTTCCAACAATGATCATTAACCTTCCTGGTCAGATTGGCCAATCTGAGAGCTGTGAGGTGGTACCTCAGAGAAGCTTTAATTTCCATTTCTCTAATAATTAATTATTTAGAGCATTTTTTCATATGGCTATGAATTGCTTTGATCTACTCATCTGTAAATTGCCTTTGCATATCCTTTGACCATTTGTCAATTGGTAATGGCTTTTTATTTTAAAAATACGACTCAGTTCTCTGTATATTTTAGAAATGAGTCATTGGTCAGAAACTTTAGTTGTAAAGATTGTTTTCCAGTTTACTACATTTCTTTTGATCTTGGTTACATTGGTTTTATCTGTGCAAAAGCTTTTTAATTTAATGTAATCAAAATCATCTAATTGGTTTTTGGTGATGTTCTCCAACTCTTCCTTAGTCATAAACTGCTCCCCTATTCATAGATCTGACAGGTACACTAGTCCTTTATTTTCTAATTTGCTTATAGTATTGTTTTTTTATGTCTAAATCCTGTAACCATTTGGACCTTATCTTGCTAAAGGGTGTTAGGTGTTGGTCTAATCTAAGTTTCTTTCATACTAACTTCCAATTATCCCAGCAGTTTTTATCAAAGAGGGAGTTTTTATCCCAATGGCTGGACTCTTTGGCTTTATCAAACAGCAGATTACTATAATCATCTCCTGCTTTTAAACCTAGTCTATTCCACTGGTCCACCACTCTATCTCTTAGCCAATACCAAAAAGTTTTGATGACTGATGCTTTATAATTTTAGATCATGTAGGGCTAAGCCACCTTCTTTTCCCCTTTTTTTCATTAAGCTACTGGCAGTTCTTGAGTTTTCATTTCTCCATCTGTATTTATTTACAATTTTTTCTAACTCATTAAAGTAATTTTTTGGAATTTTGATTGGTAGGGCACTAAACAATTAGTTTAGTTTTGGTAGAATTTTCATTTTTATTATATTAGCTCTAACTATCCATGATCAGTTGATATTTGCCCAGTTATTTAAATCTGATTTAATTTGTGTGAGAAGTGTTTTATAATTGTTTTCAAAAAAGATTCTGAGTCTGTCTTGCCAAATAGACTCCCAAGTATTTTATATTGTCTGAGGTTACTTTGCATGGGATTTCTCTTTCTAGCCCTTCCTGCTGTATCTTGCTAGATATATATATATATATATATATATACATATATATATATATAAGTTGACGTTTTATGAGGGTTTATTTTATAACCTGCAACTTTGCTAAAATTGCTAATTGTTTCCAGTAATTTTTTGGATGATTTCTTGGGATTCTCTAGGTAGACCATTATGTCATCTGCAAAGAGTGAGAGTTTTGTCTTTTTCTTCCCAATACTAATTCCTTCAATTTTTTTTCTTCTCTAATTGCTGATGTTAACATTTTAATACAATATTGAATAATAGTGGTGATAATGGGCACCCTTATTTCACCTCTGATCTCATTGGGAAAGCCTCTCCCCATTGAATATAATGCTTGGTGATGGTTTCAGATAGATACTGCTAATTATTTTAAGGAACAGTCCATTTATTCCAAACACTCTCTAGTGTTTTTAAAGGAATGGATGCAGTATTTTGTCAAAAAGCTTTTTCAGCATCTATTGATATGATCATATGATTTCTGACAGTTTTGTTGTTGATATAATTGAGTATACTAACAGTTTTCCTAATATTGAATCATCCCTGCATTCCTGGAATAAATCCTACTTGCTCTAAATGTATTATCCTAGTGATAACTTGTTGTAATCATTTTGATAAGATTTTATTTAAGATTTTTGAATCTACATTCATCAGGGAGACAGGTCTATAATTTTCTTTCTCTGTTTTTACTATCCCTAATTTAGGTAACAGCACCATATTGGTTTCATAGAAAGAATTATGCAGAGTTCCATCTTTCCCTAGTTTTCCAAAGAGTGTATATAGAATTGGAACTAATTGTTCCTCAAATGTTTGATAGAATTCACTTGTGAATCCATCAGACCCTGGAGATTTTTTCTTACGGAGTTCAATCGTGGCTTGTTGAATTTCTTTTTCTGAGATAGGGTTGTTTATGTATTTAATCACTTCTTCATTGAACCTGGGCAACTTTTATTTTTGTAAATATTCATCCCTTTCATTTAGATTATCAAATTTATTGGCATAGAGTTGGGCAAAATAATTTCAAATCATTACTTTAATTTCCTCATCATTGTTGGTGAGTTCACCTTTTTCATTTGTGATACTAGCAATTTGGTTTTCTTCTTTCTTTTTTTTTAAATCAAATTCACCAGAGGATTATGAATTTTATTGTTTTTTTCATAATACCAACTTTTGGTTTTATTTATTAATTCAATAGGTTATTTTGCTTTTGCTTTTATTAATTTCTCCTTTAATTTTTAGAATTTCTAATTTGCTATTTAATTGGATACTTTTGATTTGTTCTTTCTCTAATCTTTTTAGTTGCATGTTTAGTTCATTGATTTCCTCTTTCTCCAATTTATTCATGTAAGCATTTAGAGCTATAATATATGCCGAGAGTCGGTTTGAATGAATCCCATAGGTTTCAGTATGATGTTTCATTACTGTCATTACTAGGATAAAGTGGTTAATTCTTTCTCTAATTTGTTTTTTGGTCCATCTGAGAAAGATGTATTCACTATTTCTGCCTTTCTGCAGTTGATCATTAGGTTTTTATGTCCTAGTACATGGTCAATTTTTGTATAAGTTCCATGTACTACAGAGAAAAAGGTATATTCTTTTCTATCCCCATTCAGTTTCCTCCATAAGTCTACCATATCTAATTTTTCTAACAATCTGTTCACCTCCTTAACTTCTTTCTTGTTTATTTTATGATTGGATTTATCTATATCTGAGAGTGGAAGGTTGAAGTCTCCTACTAGTAGAGTTTTGCTTTCTATGTTTTCCTGTAGTTCTTTTAGGTTCTTCTCTAAGAATTTGGGTGCTGTCCCACTGTGTGCATATATATTCATTATTGAAATGACTTTATTGTCTATGGTACCTTTTAGGAATATAAAGTTTCCTTCCTTATCTGTTTTAATGCTATCTATTTTTGCTGCTGCTTTGTCTGAGATAAGGAATGCTACCCCTGCTTTTTTTTTTTTTTACTTCAGCTGAAGCAAAATACATTTTGGTCCAACCTTTTACTTTTACTCTATATGTATCTCTCTGCTTCAAATGAGTTTCTTGTAAGCAGCATATTGTAGCATTCTGGTTTTTAATCCACTCTTCTATTTGCTTACGTTTTAAGGGAGAGTTCATCCCATTCACATTCAAAGTTATAATTACTAATTCTTTATTGCCTTCAGTTCTATCTTCCCTCTGTTTGTATTTTCCCCCCTTCCCCCCTTTATCCACAGTCCCCAGTACTTTCTTAATGAATACTGCCCCCTTCAGTGTATTTGCCCTCCTATATCACCCCTCCCCTTTCTTTCCCCTTTCCCTTTTTACCTATTCCCTTCCCTTCCTTTTGTTATTTCCCCTTTTTCCCCCACTCCCCTTCCCTTTCTCTGTCCCCCCTACCCTTTTCCTCTTTTAATACTTGAAAGGTTAGATGTTTTACAAGTTAACTGCATATGTGTAGGGTGACTTTAAGCTAAGGCTGATGAGAAGAAGATTCAGGTGTTTCTCATCTGCTCCCTTCTTCCCCTCTATTACCATAGGTTTTTGGTACCTATTAGTGCAACGAGATTTACCCCATTGAATCCCCTCCCTCCTCCTGTGTCTTTCCTGTCCCCCTTTTCAAGGAAGTAGTGTTTTTTAGATCATTCTGTCTAAGTCATAGAAAATTCTGAGTGTCTGTCACTTCTAGTTCAGTATACTCTATTGAATAGAATTAAAATTCTTGAGTTTTTAGAGTATTTCTCCCAAATGGGGTTAAAGCCACTTACATCTCTTTATATAGCAGTTTCATGGATAGATCATGAATGTCCATCATTTCTGGCTAGGTATATTCTCTCTGTTAGAGTTACAATTCTCAAGATTTTTCCCCTTGCTGGGATATAGCCAGTTTTAACTTACTGGATCACAGTTTTTTTCCTTTTACTACCCCCCCCCCCTTTTTAACCTTTTCATATGTCTCTTGAACCTCCTGTTTGATGTACAAATTTTCTATTTACCTCTAGTCTGTTCATCAGGAATTTTTGGAATTCTTCCATTTTTTAAATGTCCATCTTTTTCCCTGGAAGAGAAGGTTCAGCTTTGTGGGAAAGTAGATTCTTGGCTGCATTCCAATCTCCCTTGCTCTTCAAAATATCTCATTCCAGGACTTTGGGTCTCTTAATGTTGATGCAGCCAGGTCCTGCATGATCCTTACTGTGGCTCCTTGATATTTAAATTGTTTTTTTCTGTCTGCTTGTAGGATTTTCTCTTTTATCTGATAAGAGTTCTGGAATTTGGCCACAACATTCCTTAGTGTTTTCATTTTTGAATCTTTTCCTGGAGAGGATCAATGTATTCTTTCAATAACTACTTTGCCCTCCGATTCCCTGATATCAGGGAAGTTTTCCATCACTAGATCCTGTAATATTAAGTCCAGGCTTTTTTTCTCTTCAATGTTTTCAGAAAGTCCTATAATTTTCAGGTTGCCCCTCCTCGATCTATTCTCGAGGTCAGTGGTTTTGTTGATTAGGTATTTTACATTTTCTTCTGTTTTTCCTATTTTTTGATTTTGTATAACTGGCTCTTGCTGTCTCATTAAGTCATTAGTTTCTGTAGACTCCATTCTTTTTGGGGGGGGGATTTTCTTCATCAACCTTTCCAACTCCTTTTCTAATTGGTCAATTCTACTTTTGAAAGAGCTTTCCATTTGACCAATCGAGGTTTTGAGAGAATTATTTTCTTTTTCCATTTGTCCAATTGAGCATCTGAGAGAATTATTCTCATTTTGTATTTGTCCAATTGAGGATCTGAGAGATTTATTCTCCTTTTGTATTTGTCCAATTGTACATTCCAAGGATTTGTTTTCTTGTTGCAAGTTATTGTCTCTCCCAAATTTTTAACCTCCTTCCTTATTTCTTCAAGAAAGTCTTTCTGTGCTGAAGACCAAATTGTATTCTCTTCAGATGTTCTCGGTGTTTCTGAATTAGGGTCTTTCCCTTCCAATAATTTTTCTATGGATCCACCTTTCTGCTGACCCTTTTTCATTTTGCTAAGACCTTGAGCTGGGGAAGGGCTGGTTCACAGGGGCTTGGGCTCACTAAAGGCTTTACTCACTGAGTGCAATTTCTCTGGCTGGCCAGTAGGAGGTGTTGGTAGCTTTCTCTGGAGTGTCTGTGACCTTGATTGAGGCCTTCTCCCTTTGCTTGAAGGGAGGATTTGGAGCTACTGAATTCTTTTGCCTTCAATCAGTGGTGTTCTTTACCCTGGCCTGAGGTCCTTTCTCAGCTGGGCTAGTTTTTCTACTCACACTCCTGGGCCTGAGGGAGAATTAGTTTGCAATTTTTTTGTTCCTGGAAGAGTTCTGAGCTAGCTGTAATAGAGGCTTGGACTCTGAGTTCCTCAGAACAGAGGAGCCCAGGGATAGTGTCCTCAGCTCTCCTGCACCGGAACTCTCCCCCCAGCCCTGTCCGCAAGCTCCTGGGGGACAGCACTAACACCAGTGCCTCTACTCCCTAGTTGACTCAAGCCCCTGCCATCTAGCCCCACTGCTGATCCAGCAGGTCGGGCTCTTGGGCCCTCAGACTCCTGGTTCCAATTCAGCTGTTAATGTGGTTGGTCCAGGGCTGATCCTCCCTTTGAGCCCAGACTAACCCACCCGAATTCGTCCAGTGCTGCTGGAGGAGACTAATCCTGAGGTAGATGTTGTTTATCCTGGCTTTTCTTTCTTGGTTTTGTGGGTAGGATTTCTTGTAGGAGGTTTGTTTCATATGATCAATGGGGAAAGATCAGGAGACTTAAAACAGTGCCTGTCTTCTCTCTGCCATCTTGGCCAGAAATAAACAAGAATATTTTAATAATGCATAAAAAATCATTTGTACAAAAATAAAATAAATATAATAAATATTTTCCTTCACTTCACCCCCCCCAAAAAAGGATGCTCAGTTCTTCTGGGAAGTTAATTCTCAATTGCATTCCAAGCAGTTTTGCCTTTGGAAATGTCATATTCTAAGCCCCATGAGCCCTTAATGTGGATTCTGCTAAGTCCTGTGAATCCTGATTATAGCTCCATAATATTCGAATTGTTCCATTATGGGTGCTTGTAATATTTTCTCTTTGACTTGGGAGTTCTGGAACTTGGCTATAATATTCTTGGGGATATGATCTTTTGATCTCTTACAGGAGGAGTTTGGTGGATTTTCTCAATTTCTATTTTACCTTGTGTTTCTAGGATATCAGGGCAATTTTCCTGTAGAAATTCTTCAAAAATGAAGTCAAGGCTCTTTTCTTTATCATGACTGCTAGGTAGCCCAATAATTTTAAATTGCCTCTCTTGGATCTGTTTTCCAGGTCAGTTGTTCTTTCAATGAGATATTTCTTGGTATCTTTTAGTTTATCATTTTTTTGGTATTGTTATATTTTCTTGTTTCCTTGCAAAGTCATCAACTTCCTTTAGTTCAGTTCTACATTTGAGGGTGAAGTTTCCTTCAGAGATCTTTTTATTTCTTTTTCCATCTGGCCAATACTGCTTTTTAAGGCATTTTTCTCCTCATTAACTTTTGAACTGTTTTTTATCCCATTTGACATAAACTGGTTTTTAACACGTTATTTTTTTCAGCAATTTTTTTTTTAGATCTTCTTCACCAAGCTGCTGATTTGGTTTTCATGTTTTTCCTGCATCTCTCTCATTTCTCTTCCCAACTTTTCCTCTACCTCCCTTATTTTATTTTCAAAATCTTTGTTGAGCTCTGTCATAGCCTATGCCCAACTCTTATGTTTCTGGGAGGCTTTGATTTCAGAAGCTTGGACGTTTTCATCTATTGATTGTGTGTTCTGATCTTCCATGGGGCCAAAGTAATTGTCTATGGTCAGGTTCCCGTTATTTCTATTTACTCATTTTTCTAGCTTGTGCCCTGGTTTTGGGGTACTTTTTAGGCTTTTGATTATTACTGGGATAACCTTGTAAATACCTCAGTTCCTTCAAAGTCTTATGAGAGGCTTTGACTGGTCTCCTGCTTTGTGCTTTGCTCTGTGGATGACCACAAGCACACCCCTCTGCCCTGGAGCTGGGAGTAGAGTCCCTGCTCTGGTATGGCAGTGTGGGTACCTAGACTGTGACCAGGGTCTGAATATGGACAAAACCCCATATTCCATTCCTAGGGATAGAGGAAAGCCCTCGACAGTCTTCCCCTACCCCTTACCTTCCATGGATGAGTACTCAGGATGCAGATACCAGGTTGCTCCTCTGTGGACCTGCTTCCATATCCTTGGATCTGGGCTGCACTGATGATCAATGGCTGTGTTGAGGGCTATGCTGACTCCCATTTGTTTTAGCAGAGATTTCCCTGCTGATCTTCCAAATTGTGCTTGGTATTCCATTGATTGGCAGGTCAGAAAACTGCTTCTGCTGCCAGGAAATGGTGCTCTCAGGGACTCAAGTGCTCCACACATTATTCCCACAATGTTGATAGGTGAGATTACTTAGCTGAACTGCTGCCCCTCCAAACCTGTGTCAAAGAGCCTTCCCACAGCCTTGCATATTACATTGCAATGGAGAATTTCCTCATTGGATCTTTCTGCAGGTTCCATCTCTTGTAAATTTAGCTAAAGTCATAATTTTAAGTGAAATATGTTGGAACGAGCTCCATCTTGCCTCCATCTTTGCCTCCACCCTGAATTATAACTTTGAATATGAGTGGGATGAACTCTCCCATAAAACTTAAGCAAATAGCAGAGTGGATTTAAAAAACAGAATCCTACATTATGCTGCTTTTAAGAAACTCATTTAAAGCAGAGAGATTCATACAGAGTAAAGGTAAAAGGTTTGAGCTGAATATGTTATGCTTCAGCAGAAGTGAAAAAGGTAAATGAAGCCATCCTTATCTCAGATAAATCAGGTACAAAAATAGATCTCCTTAAAAGAGGTAAGGAAGCAAACTATACCCTCTTAAAAGGAACTAGAGACAATGAAGCAATTTCAATAATTAATATGTTTGCACTAAGTGGTATAGCATCAAAATTCTTAGAGGAGAAGCTGAATAAGTTACAGGGAGACATAGACAGGAAAACTCTACTAGTAGGAGGCCTCAACTTCCCTTTCTCAGAATTAGATAAATTATAACCATAAAATAAACAAGTAGTAAGATAAGGAGGTAAATAGAATATTAGAAAACCTAGACATGAAAGACCTTTGGACAAAGGTGAATGGGGATAGAATGGAATTTGTATCTTTTTCTGCAGTACATGGCACCTACACAAAAATTGACCATCTACTAGGCCATAAAAACCTCATAATCAAATGCAGAAATATAGAAGTAGTGAATAATTCCTTCTCAGACTATAATGCAGTAAAAATCACATGCAATAGTAGGCTATGAATAGACAGACCTAAAAGTAATTGGAAACTAAATGACCCATTTTAAAGAATGAGATGATAAAACAACAAATGATAGATAGAATTAAAGATTTCATCCTAGATAATGACAATAATGAGACTACGTATCAAAACATATGGGATACTGCCAAGGCATTTATTAGGGTATATGTTATATCTTTAAATGCTTACATGAATAAAATAGAGAAAGAGAATATCAACGAATTAAGCTTGTAACAAAACAAAATTAGAGAAAGAATGAATTAACCCCTCCAATTAAATACTAAATTAGAAACTTTAAAAATTAAAGGAGAAATTAATAAAAACTATGGCGAGAACACTATTGATCTAATAAATAAAGCCAAGAGCTGGTTTTATGAAAAACAATGAAATAGATAAACCTATGGTTAATTTGATTAAAAAAAGGAAGAAGGAAATAATATTACTAGTATCATAAATGAAAAAGGTGAACTCACCACCACAGAAGAGCAAATTAAAGTATTAATTTGGGAACTGTTTTTCCCAACTGTATGCCAATGAATTTGATACTCTAAATTAAATGTAATGTATGAATATTTACAAAAAAAATGCAGAGGAAATTAGATATCTAAATAACCTTATCTCAGAAAAAGAAATTCAGCAAGCCATCAATGAACTCTGCCTCCCCCCAAATCTCCAGAGCCAGATGAATCCACACATGAATTCTATCAAACACTTAAGGAATTCTACATAAAATCTTTGGAAAAATAGGTGAAGATGAAATTCAGCCTAACTCATTCTATGATACCAATATGGTGCTGACACCAAACCAGGAAAAGTCAAAACAGAGAAAAAAATTTTTAGACCAATTTCCCTAATAAATATGGATGCAAAAAACTTAAATAAATAAAATCTTAGAAAAGGGATTACAGCAAGTTATCACTAGGTTAATGCATTTTGACTCAGCAGGATTTATACCATGAATGTATACAGTTGGTTCATTATTAAGAAAACTCTCAGTATAATTGACTATATCAATAACAAACCTAAAAGAAATTATATGATTATCTCAATGGCTGCTGACAAAGCCTTTGTTAAAATACAGCACCCATTCCTACTAAAAACACTAGAGAACATAGGAATAAATAGATGGTTCCTTGGAATGATAAGCAGTGTAACCATCAACAAGAATTGTATGCTGTGGTGATAAGGTAGAGGCATTCCCAATAAGATTAGTGGTGAAATAAGGATTCCCATTATCACTATTACTATTCATTATTGTATTAAAAATATTAGTTTCAGCAATAAGAGTAGAAAAAGAAATTGAAATATTTAAAAATGGGGAGGAGGAAACAAAAACTCTTACTCTTTGCAGATGATATGATGGTACACTGAGAGAACCCTAAGAAATCATCTAAAAACTACTAGGAACAATCAGGAATATTATCAAAGTCACAGGATAAAAAAATAAATGCTCACAAATACTCAGCATTTCTATATATTACTAGCAAGATAGAGTATAAGAGCTAGGAAATGAAATTCCATTTAAAATAATTATTCATTTTTAATTTATATAGTGAATTGAGGCAAATTCATTAAAAAAAAAACCAAGCCATTCTCCAATTGACAGATGGTCAAAGGATATGCAAAGGTTGTTTTCAGTTGAGGAAATCCAAGCTATCCATAGGCATATGAAAAATTGCTCTAAATCTTTCCTGGTTAGAGAAATGCAAATTAAAGCATCTCTGAGGTATCACTTTACACTTCTCAGATTGGCCAAAATGACCAGAAAAGACAATGATCAGTGTTGGATGTGATGTGGGAAATCTGGGACACTAATGCAATATTGGTGGAGCTGTGAATTGATCCAACCATTTGGGAGAGAAGTTTGGATTTATGCCTAAAGGGCAATAAAAATTAGCATACCCTTTGATCCAGCAATGCCACTGCTGGGTCTATACCCTGGAAAGATCCTGAAAATGGTTAAAGACATCGCTTGTATTAAAATATTCATAACAACTCTGTTTGTGGGGGAAAATAATTGGAAACTGAGAGGATGTCCATCAATTTGGGAATGACTGAAATTGTGGTAAATGTATGGTATGGAAAACCATTGTTCTATTAGAAACCAGGATGGATAGGATTTCAGAGAAGCCTGGAAACACTTGCATGAATTAATACTGGTTGAGATGTGCAGAATCAGCAAAACCTTACATACCATAACAGTAACATGGGGGTGATGATCAAACTTAATGAACTTACTAATTCCACCAGTGCAATAATCAGGGACAATTTTAGGATATCTGTGTGAAAGAATACTACCTGTATCCAGAGAAAGAACTGTGGAGTTTAAATAAAGACTGGAAGCTATTACTTTCATTTTTTTCTATTGTCTTACATATTACATTATTTTGCTATCTCTAATATTTTATTTCTTCATCAAGGATATGTTTTTTCCTCTAAAAACATTCAATTTTGATCTGCATAGCATGGAAACAAAGTAAAGATCATCAGATTGCCTTCTATGGGGGAGAGGGTGAGGGAAGAGAAGGTGAGGGGAAAACTGTAAAATTCAAAGCCTTACCAAAAATGATAGGTCAAACTAGTATTGTGTATGATTGGGAAACAAATAAAATATTTATACAATAAAAAGTAATAATAACCATCTGAAAAAGTAATACAAATCATTTAAAAGTCAAATCAGTCAACTGGTAGGGGAATTCAACTCAACAAAAATAAAATGGAAAAGGAAAACAACTTGCTGAAAAGTAAAAAACAAAGGATAATTGAAGAAAGTAAAAACCCTAAAAATTAGAATTGGACCAAAAAATGCCTAATTAATAGATGAGACCAAGTTTCCAATCAACAAAATCAAATGACTGAAAAACTTGAAGTAAATGTAAAGTAACTTTTAGGATAAAAAAATGTCCTGGAAAATATATCAAGAAGAAATAATTTACAAATTATTTGTCTACTTGAAAATCTGGGTCAAAAAAGAGTCTGGTAAATATCTTATTTGGAAGGGTGGCTAGGTGGCATAGTGGATAGAGCACTGGCCCTGAAGTCAGGAGTACCTGAGTTCAAATCTGTGCTCAGATACTTAATAATTACCTAGCTGTGTGGCCTTGGGCAAGCCACTTAACCCCATTGCATTGCAAAAACTAAAAAAAAAAAAAAAAAGAAATTATCATAGAAAATTGTCCTAATACACAAGGTCAAGAAAAAAAATAGTCCTTGAAAGAATTCAGAGGAATTTTCAAGGAGACTTCAGTAAAAAACAAAACAAAACAAAAAAACCCAACAAACCAACAAACAACAACAAAAACTCCAAGGGCAATCATAGCCAAATTCCAGAATTCTCAAATAAAGGAGGAATACTTTAAGTAACCAAAATGCGGTAAAATACAAAGGAAGTGTATCAGATTTATAGGGGCTTGTCAGCTTCAACTTTAAGGGACTTGAGTGCCTGGAATATGATATTTTGATGGATATAGTACCTTGAATTGCAACCAAGAATTTACTACCATACAAAATTCAGCATATTTTGTCAGGGAAAAAGATGAATTTTCAAAGAAGTAGAAGACTTCCAAAATGTTTTGATATAAAAATCAGAACTGAACAGAAAATTCAGTTTTCAAATACAGTACTCAAAAGATGCATGAAAAGGAAAAGGGAAAGGGAAAAAACAAAAACAAAAACAGAAACAAACAGAAAAAAAGCTAGTCATGAACATTAGATTGTATAGATCCCTACAAGGGAAGATAACAGCTGTAACTCTTGAGAATTGTATTTTGTTTAAGACAGTTAAAGGGTTGAATATAGTTGAAAGGATTGTACTAAGATATGAGTATGGTTGATTCTTGTCTTTCTTTATAGAACAAGGGTGTTTACTCTAAACTAATGTATCTCACATTTTCCTTGAGCTACTTTAATTCTGCACTTGTCATTAAGCTCAAAACTTTCTCTGATGAGAGTATCATATTCTGGGTGATCCTGTGCCAACATTTCCTATGCCTTACAATCAACTTTAAAGTTTTTAAGAAAGACCTTCAGGGTATTCCATTACTTGGATTATTTATAATCGCTATACATAATTAAAACAGAAGTGATGTTATTTTTATTAGAAACCTTATTTAAGGAGGGACCTAGTACAATAGGGTCAGAGGATGATAGCATACTTAGAAGAGTGGGACATAAAAAGATTAGAAAGTGATTTTGACTTAATCAGTACTTTAGTTACCAAGGGTTTCAGTACCATGGTTGGTATGCTAAAAGGACAGAGTGAGAGAGTGTACCAAATACTTTGGTTGGGCATGATTGTAGGGAAATGATTGGAGCACCATAGAGAAGGAGGGTGAGAGTGGATTTAAAGGAACTGGAAAAGAAAACATCATAAAGAGATTTGTTTTTTCCTTGATACTTTGGCTTCAATTGGAGAGAGCAGATTTGGGTGAGGTATAAAAGGTACATGAGAATTGTATGTCCATGGAGGATACTTGAAAAGTTGGTAAAGTATAGTGTGATTATAATTTGATTTAATTTATGAGTATTAAGAATTTTATTCCTAATGAGGCAGAATGGAGGGCACTTATTGACTATGAGACAATGCTGCTTATTAATCAATCAAGCAATTAATCAGTCAAATTTTGATAAAAATGCTTCTATCAGGAGAGGGAAAAGGATATATTTTGACAAAGGACTGTAAGTAAAAGAAAGGGATAAAACATTAAAAACATAAAAAAACTACACTAGGAGAATGTTAGGCATTAGTGTTTAAATAACACAGGTAAAAAGGCACAAAGACCTATTCTAGTAGAAGAAAAGAAGGGATGATGTATTGAATAGATCTACTCAATAGATTTGGCTCAGAAAGGGAATAAGATACATTTCCAATGAGCTTAAAAATCTGTACTACACTACAGGGAAATAGGAGAGGGAAAGGGAAAGAATGGACTAATAAAAGGGAACGTGAAAGTAAAATAGAAAATGTATATTATGCTTCAGCGAAAGTAAAATAATCAGGGTTAGCAATCAAGGTCTTAGGCAAAGCAAAAATAAAATAGATCTCATTAAAAGGCATAAGGAAGGAAACTACATCTCCTTAAAAGACACCAAAGGCAATGAAGTTATATCATTATTAACCATATATGCATCAAGTAGTATAGAATCCAAATTCCTAGAAAAGAAGCTGAATGAATTACAAGAAGTCATTGAGTTCAAAATATTAATAATGGGGGACCTCAGTCCCCTGAATGGGTATAGAAAAGAATATGCATAATTTTCTGCAGTAAATGGTTCATATAAAAAATTGACTATATTTTAACATATAAAAATCTTATAATCAAATGTAGAAGCAAAGGAATAATAATGTTTGCTTTTCAGATCATGATGCAATAAGTAATATATGTAATAAAGGACTATGGAAAGATAAAGCAAAAATTAATTGGAAACTGCATAGCTTTCTTTTAAATAAATTTTTATTTATCTTTCCATGGTCCTTTATTACATGTAATAAAGTGTATCAAACAATAAATGATAAAAATAATCAAATATTTCCTCCAACAAAATGATAACAATAAAAGAATCTGCCAGAAATTCATGGGATGCAGCCAAAGCAGTTTTACGGGGAAATTTTATATCTCTAAATATTTAAATGAATAAAATAGAGAAAGTGGAAATCAATGAATTAGATTTTCAATTAAAAAGTAAGATATTGAACTAAGTAAAGATCTTCAATTAAATACCAAATTAGGGATTCTGAAAATCAAATGAGAGATTAATAAAATAAAAAGCAAGAAAATCATTGATCTAGTAAGTAAAACTATGTTGGTTTTATAAAAAAAATAAATAAATGAACTTTTGGATAATGAGTTAAAAAAAAGAAGTAAACCAAATTACAGTTATGAAAAGAATGAATTCAACTTCAATGAGGAGGAAATTGTAGAAATAAATAGAAACTACTTTGCCAACTGTATAATTGGTTGGTCTACCAATAAATTTAACAGTATGAGTGAAATGCATGAATATATACAAAAATATAAATTACCCAGATTAATAGAAATTAAAATAAAATACTTCAATAACCCAATTTCAGAATAAGAAATTGAAGAAATCACAAATAAACTACCTAAGAAAAAGTTTCCAGTTCCAGTTGGATTTAATGTGAATTCTACCAAACATTTAAGGAACAATTAATTCTAATCAGTTATAGACTGATCTCCCTAATGAACATGATGCAAAATCCTTAATGAAATAATATTTCTAGAATAATACACCAGGATTAAGTGCAATTTATATCAGAAAGGCAGGGGTCGCTTAATATTTGGAAAACATTCATCATAATTTTACATATCAGTAAAAAAGTCAACAGAAATAATGATTTTCTCAGTTGATCCATTCCTATTAAAAACACTAGAAAAAGGAATTATTTTCCTTAAATGATAAGCAGAATCTATCTAAAAACATCAACAAATATTATATGTAATGGGGATAAATTAGGAGCATTTCTAATAAGATCAGAGGTGAAGCAGATTCCCATTATCATTATTGCTATTCAATATAACATTAGAAATGCTAACTTTAGCACTAAAAGAGAAAAATAAATTGGAAGAAAAAGAAGAGAAAGAAAAATTTCAACTCTGCAGATGATATGATGGTATACTTGGAGAACTTGAATAAAATCATCTTAAAAAAACATTTGAAACAATTAACTACTTCAGCAAAGTAGCAGGATATTATATCAACATACTAAGTCAACAGCATTTCTATATATAAGAAACAAAACTCAAGCGAAAGAGATATAAAGAGAAATTCCAATTAAAGTGATTGTAGACAACATAAAATATTGGAGAATCTACTTTAGAAGACAAAACCAGAAACTGTATGAACACAATTACAAAACACTTGTCACACAAATAAAGGAAGATCTAAAAAATTGGAAAAAAATGCCAATTGTTCATGGTTAGTTGGAACTAAAATAATAAAAATGAGAATATTTCTCAAAATAAATTACTTATTCAGTGCCATACTAATCAAAATACAAAAATAGTTATCTTACAGAGACAGAAAAAAACAGTAATGAAATTCATCTGGAGCAAAAAAACGTAAAGAAAATCAAGAGAACTGATGGGGAAAAAATGTAAAAGGAGGTGACCTAGCTCTGCCAGATCTAAAAACTATACTTTAAAGTGGCAATCATCAAAACTGTCTGGTACTAGTTAACTAACTGCCAGTGAAACAGGATATTTTTTTCAAAAGAAACAATACTAAATGACCATAGTAGTGTATTGTTTGACAAATTCAGAGACCTTAGCTTCTGGAAAAATAACTCATTATTTTTGAAAAATTGATGGAAAAACTGGAAAATACAGTGGCAAACTTTAGGCATAAAACCATATTTCACATCTATACCAAAACACGGATACAATGGGTACAGAATTTAAATAAAGGGTGATGCCCTAGACCAATTACCAAATCAAGAAATACTCTGTCAGATCTATGGAAAGGAGAGAAATTTTTGACCAAAGAAAAAAATAGAGTTCATTATAAAATGTAAAGAGCACGATTTTGACTATACTAAATTTAAAAGTTTTTGCAATAATAAAACAACACTTCTAAGATTAGAAGTTAAATAGAAATCTGAAAAATCATTATCATAGTTAGGGGTTCTGTTAAAGGTGTCATTTCTGAAACATATTGAGAACTGAATCAAAGTTAAATGAGTGCAAACCATTTCCCAATTGATAAATGGTCACAGGACATAAAAAGTCAGTTTTCAAAGGAAGAAATTAAGGTAATATATAATCATAAAAATGCTCCAAATCATGATTGATTAGAGAAATGCATCTCACAATCATCAAATGGACTAAGATGACAAAAAGGGAAAATTATCATTGTTGGAGAAGTTGTAGTATGATTGGGAAATTAATGTACTATTGGTGGAGTTGTGAACTAATCAAAACATTCTGGAGTGAAATATGGAATTAGGACCCAAAAGCAATAAAACTGATCATATCCTTTGATACAGCAATACAAATATTGAGCCTATTCCAGAAGAAATCATAAAAAATGGGAAAAGTCCCATATGTTCCAAAGTATTTGTAATAGTTCTTTTTGTAGTGACAAAGAATTGGATTTTGAAGAGAGATGCCCATTGGATACTATTGTTCTAAAAGAAATCATGAGTGGTGGAACTCTAGAGAAGCATGGAAAGAATTGAAAGAACTGATGCTAAGTAAAGGGTGCAGAATCAAGAGGACATTGTACACATTTACAATAACATTTTGAGTTGATCAACCATGATGGATGTAGCTTCTCTCAGCAGTTCCAAGAACTAGGATAACCCTGGGAAACCTGTTATTGACAGTACCATCCACATCCAGATTGAAAAAAAGAAAACAAAATAAAACAACCATTAAATCTGAATAAATACTGATATAACTTTTGAAAAATCTTTCTGTTTTTCTTTCCTAAGCCATGGTTTTCTTTCTTTTTCCTTAGACTTAATTTCTCAACTAGAAAATTACTAATATGCAAACATATCAAACACAAATGTGCATGTACAACATGCACTAGACTATTAGACTGCTGAGGAGAGGAGGTGGAATAGAAGGGGTGGAAAATTGTGTAACATAAATATGTAAGTAAATGAATGTTGAAAAACTTTCATAATATGTAACTGGAAAAAAAAGAAAATATCAAAATGAAAAGAATTAAATTCTTGCTTAGAGAGTTGAGTGAGCAGAAAAGACTAGAGATTTATTTTATTTTCCTTTGAGTCTCCTTTCTCCTAATTGCATCTCATTCTTCATGTGATGAACAGCTCTAGGTACAAAAAATTAAATGCAAGGCTATTTTAGAATGGAAGTTAACTAGAATATGAGGAGGAAGTCACAAATTTGGCAAAATGTAGCACTTAAATATAATTTCAAAACTAGCTAACTATTCTAAGACTGAGGGTGAGGAGGCAGTACATTTCAGATATTCTGACAAATATTTAACAATCACTTCTCCAGAGGAAAAATGTACTCATGACACACATGTTTAATCTGTGTTAGCATCTTCATTATTTTCTTACAACTTTGAATGACTGTCCAAAATTTCTAGCTAATGGTCCTGTTTTTGACCTTCAACAGTCCCTCTTCCACAAGAAAAATCTTGATATGCATTAATATGTCATATTTAATACAGTAAAATCTTCATTCTTCAGTCTAAATGTTCCAATTCTTTCAACTGATTATTATATATGAATTGATTTTCAAAACCATTTATATACATTAATTTCTCAATATCAAAATGTGTTATCTAAAGTTAAGACTCTATGATATCTTTATGGCTCTTAATATGAACTATTAACTCTTTTTTTGGATGTTAAGTCCTTCTTAATTCTAATAATACTTTGTATATGACTACTACAATTGCTAATATCATTCAAATCAATCATAATCACTAAAATTTCCAAAGCTTTCCCTGCAAGTTGCTCTTGCCATCTCTCTACAGCTCTTCCATCTTATATTTGTATGCAAATTTTTAAAGAAATTATATGTAGGCTTTGCATTTATAAGCAAAAAAGTCCATAATAGACTATTCAACAGCCAAAGTGGAATATTTTTTTTTATTTTCCAATACAAACATTTTTCCTTCTCTAAACTTTTGTATTTACATTGACAGTGCTTCCATTCTCTTATCCTTGCAGTCATTATCTTTTCTTTCTCTCATACCATTTAATTAATCAATTTCCTGGTGTTTCAACCCCAAGATAACTATAGACAGCCTTCCCTTAACTTCATTTTCATAAATGAGCATTCTGCTTCAGGCCCCGATCTTTGTTAGACTGAGCTACTGTAATAATGTTTTTTTTTGGTTTCTATTTTTCTAGTCTTTTCTCTCTTTCAATGTGTTTTCTATACAACTAACAAGATGATTATTTTTAGTTTTTTGCAATGCAATGGGGTTAAGTGGCTTGCCCAAGGCCACATGACTAGGTAATTATTAAGTGTCTGAGGTCAGATTTGAACCCTGGTACTCCTGACTCCTGGGTCGGTGCTTTATCCACTGCACCACCTAGCCGCCCCTAACAAGATTATCTTAAAGCCTATGTATGGTATCATTATACTTTGCTAACCAACCTCAAGAAGCTTTTTACTGCATAAAATATAAGACATATAGTTTGAGATTTAATGCTCTTAATTTTACAGTTTGGTTCCTTCCTATCTTTCCAGAATTATTTCATGCTGTCCCATGAAGTTTAGTTTTCTGCTGAATTGCACTAAAGTTGTTCTCCCCAATTCTATGAATTGCCTAAATCACAATACTTTCTTTGAATGCAGTTTGTATTATCTCCACTTTTCAGAACCTTTATCTTTAATCAAGGTTCATATGAAGTGATACCCTTTCTGAGATGCCTTTCCTAATGGATTTAGTTATTAGAGTTCTACCCTTCTCAAATATCTTTGTATCATGCTAATTTATATACTTATTTTGTCACTCTGGTAGAATATAAGCACTCCACATGTAGGTGTTAGTTTAATCTTGCTGTGCTCAGATTCTAGCATAATGCTTTACACAATGAAAGTGCTAAATAAATATTTGCTCCTCTGATGTTTTTGATTTTCCTGTTATTCATAAGCTAGAAAAGTTGTTTGTTTCATTCTTGTTCTCCAAATGAGTATCCTGTTTTTAACAGAGCAAATATTTTCAATTTTTTGGCTTTCCAGTCAAAGACTTCTTAAAATTATTTCCCTGAGTCACAAATTAATATATGCTTTAGTGTCTTAATCTCCTGAAGTGATTTATTTTAGGCAGAGAGGGTTCATTTTCTTTAGCCATAGGTAGGGATGTTTTCAAGGCCAAATCTTAATCTGTTGATAAAATGGAAATGCTAGTAATGGTTGGCTTAGGCAATTTAAATTTGAGACAAGCATCTCATTGGTCAGGCAAATTGTTCTTAACCTCTACTTCATCAGTCTGAATCATCTGCTTCACAGTGTTTTTTCAAAGAAAAGTGTATTGTAAACCTCATACACTACTTGTTTAGGTTTCTCTTTTTTTTCTGTCTTCTACCCAGTCTTTAAAGCAGCTAGGCATTGCAGTGGATAGAGTGCCAAAGTTGTAGTAAGTAGATTCATCTCCCTGAGTTTATTTATTCATCTGGTCTTGGAAACTTACTATTTATGGGACCCTGGGCAGGTCACTTAATCTAGTTTCTTTATGTATAAAATGAACTGCGGAATGAAATGGCAAATTACTCCAGCTTCTTTGCCAAGAAAATGCCTAAAGGTGTCATGAAGAATCTAAAAAGACTTGGAAAAATGACTAAATATAAATTTATCTATCAAAAAATCAAATAAAAGCAAAAATAAAAAATATTAATTGAGCTGGAACAAGGAGGTTGGATGAAAAGGATAAAGGGGAGTCATTTGCCCAAATTGGTTTACAGATTTCATTTTTGTTTCACCTATTTAACAATAGATATACACAAATATGATCAGACTTGTGAAGTAAGATAGATACAGAGTAACTGAAATTATTTCAAGATTTTTATTTCTGTAAACTAGGAAAATCTATCACTATCATGATTATCTCTTTCATTGTAGTATAAATAATACTCATTAAAATAGCACTATTCAAGCAATGGTATTTAATAAAATTAACTTTATGGTGATTACAAATAATATTACCTTCTCAGAAATATATAAAGCTTTGAGGTTTACAAAGTACTTCTCTCAATTATACCATGAGGTAAACAATGCAATTATTATCATCATTCCAGGATCATAGATAGAGAATGATCTACTCATTTCACAGATGAGAAGCCTGAGACCTAGAAATTTCTGTGATTTCTCCAAAGATTCAGGTAGGAAGAAGACAATTTAATTTTTTAATAAAGATTCTCTGATTTGAACTATTTTTATTAGAACATAGGAAACTGAAGTTCAAAATATTGATTTTTCCATGATCTCATTGCATTTCTTCTCAGTAAAGAGTCAATATGTTGCCACAAAGAAGAGTAGTTGATATTAAACTCCCATCTGAGCTTTAATTTCAGCTCTGCTGTCTACATATGAAGGATTTAGGATCCTTTTCAGTTGCTATGATCATATGTAACTTATTAAAATAGAATAAACTGATCTCAGACTATCATCCAATTAACATTTTTTCAGAAATTCTAGGGAAAGAATCTTTTCAAATGTCAGAATAAGTGGAAGTAGAACAAACAGTTATCTAAAAAGTAATGAAAGATGAAAGAAAGACAGTAGCGCAAGAAAACTATAGTTTATTCCAAACTAGTGGCTAACCATGGACCAAAGAGGCCAAAGATGAATATGAGAATCCCAAGGTAAATATTCAGAGAAGAATTTAGTCACACACTTAATGATCTTAGTTTGTTGACTCTGGAATAAATACTTTACTTGTTTTCTAGGTAAGCTTTTTAAAAATGAAATTTACCTTAAATTTTCAGACATTTTTCTATTCTTTGATTTTGTTTTAAAGAACTGCTTATGGGAAAATGTAGATCTCTAAATGTTTTCATTAACAAAAAAAGAAAAACAGATCAAAGAACTGTGCATATGTGATAAAAAGTTCTAGAAAAGCAGCAATTTAAAAATTCTAACTAAATACTAAAATATAAATTTAGAAATCAAAAAAGATTATTAAATTAATAACTGCAATTTGAAATTATCAAAAAATAAAAAATAGTCTAAAAACATAGAAGAAAAGCAAATTTCCATTAATAACACAAAAATACAATAGATTTAAAAGAAATAAAGAAATCATAAGAAAATATTTTTTCATTTATATGCTAAAATTTGAGAACTGAAATGAAATGGATGAATATCTAAAATTTATATAAATACTCTAATAAATAAAACAATAAGTAATGATTATTTAAAGGAAATAATACTGGGAAAGGATATTGAAAATCCACAGATAAACTTTCAAATATGGAAGTGGGGAGAGAAAATAGGACCAAATGAATTTCAAGCAAATTATATTAAACAAAGAACAATCAATTCCAATATTATAAAAACAGTATTCAAAAAGAGGGGAAAGAATAGATTGTATGTATGTGTTCTTTATATCAAAAATATATTTATATAAAAATTTAAGAAAATACCAGCAAATATGATAAAACAACTAATAACAAGATAGTATAATATGAATAGATAGGATTTATAAAACAAATGCAGTATTGTTTTAATATTACTAATTTTATCAACAGATGGGATAATATTAATATCAAAGAAAAGATAAGTGCAGGTATATTAGGAAATTTTAATATATTTTTGACCAATTAATAGGCCTTAGTGAATAATCTGGAGGTATTTTATTAGTAACTTTAATTGGCTTCTTGGAAACAACCAAAAAAGGTCCAATCTGACTGAAGGAAAATAGAATAAATTGACTTATTGTTGCTTCCTGATAGTTCTTAAAAGAAATTCTTCCAGCTACAAATGGAAAGACTGAAAGAAAGGAGAATATTATTTGGAATACCTTGTTCCCCTCTTTGAAGATGAAAAATGAAACTCCTGGCAGCATTTTTACCAATTACTTTTTGACTTGCCAGAAAATACCTGAAAAGTCAGTTTTATTCTCAACCATTTTTCTAGTATTTTCTTCTTTAGTGAGTTGATTTATGACATTTGTTCCATATTATCAAACATAGCTCAGTAGAACAGATGAAATCATTTGAATCTGGTTGTTATAATAAGAAAAATACTAACCACAAGGTGCCATTAGCTTTCTAAAATGAGAGCACATTAGGGACTAACAGAGGAGTGGAGGAAAGATTATTTCTGCTATTTAAAATTGTTCTTCGCATTAGACAATTACATTTTTCTTATTAGAGGCTTCTTGTATAGGGCACAACCAACTGACTGAGATTGTCTTTTTTTTAGATTTTTGCAAGACAAATGGGGTTAAGTGGCTTGCCCAAGGCCACACAGCTAGGTAATTATTGTGTCTGAGGCCGGATTTGAACTAAGGTACTCCTGACTCCAGGGCCTGTGCTCTATCCAATGCACCACTTAGTCGCCCCCAAGATAGTCCTTTTTGAAAGTATTACTTTCTTTTTTACCCCCCTCCCCTTTAGTTCCTTCCTATTGCCAGAAAACAAGGTGGATTTTTGACATAAAAGTAACGAAAGACTCTTGGTGCCATAGGTGAGATTCTGAGTCAGCTTCATCAGGTCAGCTTTCCTCTTCTATTTTATATTCAAACTTTACCTATCAGCTCACTAAATCTGATAAGTGATAGTTCTTTCAATATTTTTCTCCTGCTGATAGAATCTTTTGCCTAGTCCATTTATTTTTGTCCTTTTTACCCTTAGCACACCAGGAGAATGATTGGCTTTTTATGACATTCATACTAGAATTAAAAAAAAAAAGAAAATCAATCAAACAATCGATCAATATGTATTTATTAAGCTCCTACTCTATTACAGACCTTGTTTCAGGCACTGAAGATACAAATAAAAAGAATAAAAATATCCTTGCATTCATATAATTCAGTCTCCTGGGCTGAGGCACATGCACATACCTATCTCAAAGATACATTTATAGACAATAAAGAGACAAAACAGATATAAATTTCATAGGAAGAGAAGACACAAAGGGGTTCCTATGTAAGTAAATTAGAGGAATTACTCATACTAAACAAATATTACATTTTTCTTAAGAATCAAAATATTTGACCTCTCATCTTTTTTTTTACTAGTAATAAAAATACTGACATCATCATTATTTGACAGAAAATTAGATGGATAAGTTTGATCCTTAAGCAGATATATTGACCTCATCTTTAAATTGTTCTGTGTTTAATAGTTGAAACAATGAGAAAAAAAAACAAATTCAGATAGTTATAATGCTTTTAGTTGCTATGATAATGGCAATATAGCACCAGATGCACAGCGGATGTCCTTCAGTTGGACTTGGATGCTAAAAAGAGCTCTTAGTCCCACTTTAAGGAATATCAACTAACAGTTTTTAATGAAGCCATGAAAAAGTTTGTTTCCTCCAGTTAGTATTTCTTCCTGAGCTTATTTTTTGAAAATGACAATGGAAATAGACTCAGGGTTTTGTCTTGCTTAATTAAGACTTAGTATGTGCGGGCAGCTAGGTGGCACAGTGGATAGAGCACCAGCCCTGGAGTAAGGTGTACCCGAGTTCAAATCTGGTCTCAGTCACTTAACAATTACCTAGCTATGTCACCTTGGGCAAGCCACTTAATACCATTGCCTTGCAAAAACCTAAAATAAAATAAAATAAAAATAAAATTTAAGACTTAGTATGTGCATTCTAAATGTCCATATGAGACAATAACCTGTCCTTATCTTCATCTGTGAAATCTTAGCCTTGACTCCAACTCCTGAATACATCCTACATCCTACAGGGATTTTATGCACCCCTTTTTGTTGGTGTACAGTGATGTCAGACTCTTTGAATTACCATTTTATATTTTCTTTTCAAGGATACTAGAGCAGTATGCTATTTAATTCTCTGGATCATTTTATAGATGAGGTAACTGAGGCTCACATAACTAGTGAGCATCTGAAACCAGATTTGAACATATGAAGATGTTTTCCTAATTCCACCTACCATCACCTAGCAGCCATTATCCAGGGTCATTTCTAGATGTCCTCTTCATATTTGGTCATTGATTGGAGCCAGATGACTCCAGAGGGGAATGTGAGCTTTTTGGCTTAGCCCAACATTTGTTCACTCAAAACCAATTCATTTGTGTGTCATGGCATCACCTCCCTGATGTCATGACTTCTTTGAACACAGGAAAAACATCACTGGGCATAAATTGATTTATCTCTGAAAAAGTGAGTCCTGTCCTTCCTTTAAAATTATTTATATCCATATATCAGATAATCTGGATCTTTTGTTGGACAACAAACTTAATCACAGTATTACCAATTAAGGCAGAGGGTAAATACTTGGAGAAAGAACAAAGCTTCCAAACCTCAGCTGCCTCTCAGCCTCATATTTTCAAACATTAACAATGCATCAATGTCCCAGATTTTCCACATTCCTTCCAATATTTCCCACTGTCCTTTCTAAACATATTGACCAATATGAAAGTTGTAAGGTGGTACCTCAGAGGTGCTTTAATTTGCATTTTTCTAACCAATAATGATTTAGAGAAATTTTTCATATGACTATGGATAGCTTCAATTTCCTCATCTGCTAATTGTCTTTGCATATCCTTTGACCATTTATCAATTGGGGAATGGCTGTTTTTTTGTCAATTTGACCCTGTTCTCTACATATTTTAGAAATGAGTCCTTTGTCAGAAATACTAATTGCAAAAATTGTTTCAAGATTTAGGGCATTTCTTTTGATTTTGGTAAGAATGGTTTTGTTTGTGCAAACCCTTTTTAATTTAATGTAATCACAATTAACCAATTAATTTTTAATGATGTTCTCAATCTCTTCCTTGGTCATAAATTGCTTCCATTTCCATAGATCTGACAAGTAAACTATTCCTTGTTCTCCAACTTTGCTTATAATATTGTTTTCATGTCTAAATCTTGCACTCATTTTGATCTTAAGTTGGCATAGGATGTGAGATGTTGATCTAATGCAAGTTTCTGCCATACTATCTTCCAATTTTCCTAAGTTTTTTTAAATTTTAATTTACATTTCAATTTATTTACACATTACTAAAATAGTCTTTTAAGACTAAATATAATACCCCCCCACAAAAATAAAAAAAAACTCATGAGAAATAAAGTGAAAGAAAGAGAAAAATAATGCTTCAGTCTGTTTAGATACCATCAACTCTATTTCTGGGGTACATTGTATTCTTTATCACAAGTCCATTTGCAATACTTTCATATTTTTCCACAGTTGCTGTAGCTGATCGTAATTCCTATATCCATTCCTCACCACTCCCATTTATTCTATTTTCTCTCTCCTTTTACTCTGTTCCTCTTCAGAACTTTGCTATGGGCAGCTAAGTAGCACATAGGACAGAGCACATGCCCTGTGGCTAAGAGGGCCCCAAGCCTAAATCCCACCCTGAGACCCAGCAACCACCCAGCCCTGTGGTCCAAGACAGGTCATCCAATCCCACCACCTTGCAAAAAATAAAAAGAAAATGGTTTATCTGACTATCCATTCCCTTGCTTTACCCTCTCTTCTATCATCCACATCCCCCTCCCCTCCCCTCCCCATCCCCTTTCTCTCCTTTTTCCTCTAGATTTCGATACTCTATTAAGTATGTGTTGCTTCCTCTCTGAGCCATTTCCGATGAGAATGTAGGCTCCCTCATTCCCCTTCACCTTACCCCCTTCCACTCCATTGCAAAAGCTTTTTCTTGACTCTTTTACATGAATTATCTTATCTCATTCTACCTCTCCTTTCTCTTTCTCATAGTACATACCCTTTTCATATATTGAGTACATTTTTACAATATATTATAGCTTCAAGTTCAGCTCCCTCCTATGCTCCTTCTAACCACTCTATTAAATGAGAAGGTTGATATGAAGATAATCAGTATCATCTTCCCATGTGGGAATACACATAGTTCAGCATCATTAAATCCCTCATAATTTACCCTTCACATCCACCCTCTTTATGCTTCACCTGAGTCCTGTACTGGAAGATGAGACTTTTTGTTCATCTCTAGCCATTTCAACAGGAATATTTGAAATTCCCCTATTTCATTGAAAATCCTTCCCCTGGAAGAAGATGTTCCATTTTGCTGGAAAGTTGATTCTCGGTTGCATTCTAAGCTCTTTTGCCTTTTGCAATATTATATTCCAATCCTACAAGCCCTTAATGTGACTGCTACTAAATCCTGATTGTATCTCCATGATATTTGAATTGTTTCATTCTGGCCACGATTTTCTCTTTGACTTGGGAATTCTTGAATTTGCCTATAATATTCCTGCTTCTAGGTTATCAGAGCAATTTTCTTATAGAATTGTTTTAAAAATGAAGTGAAGGCTCTTTTCCTAATCATGACTTTCAGGTCATGATTTTTTAAATTGTCTCTTCTTGGATCTGTTCTTCAGGTCAATTGTTCTTTTCAATGAGATAATTCACATTTTCTTCTAGTTTCTTGACTCCTCACAAAGTCATCAACTTCTACATTTGAAGGAATTGTTTTCTTCTTATTGTCTTCCTCTCCATCTTGCTAATTCTGATTTTTAAGGTATTCTTCTACTCATTAACTCATTAACAAATTTTTTCATTGGACCCAAATTGGTTTTTAACAGGTTTTCTTCAGTATTTTTTGGGATCTCCTTGACTAAGCTGCTGACTTGGTTTTCATGTCTTTCCTGTATATCTCTCATTTCTCTTCCCAATTTTTCCCCTACCTCCCTTGCTTGATTTTCAAAATCTTTTGTTGAGCTCTGCCATAACAGAATCCTTGACAGTCTCCCCTGCCCCCATCACCATCTTACCTTTCCTGGGCTGAGCATAATGAAAGCAAGTGCAGGGCAGCTCCTTGCTGGGCGGCTTTGGGGGCCTGGTTCTGTTTCATGGCATCTGGGCTTCGGTGTGGGCTGAGGTTCATGCCTGTACTGAAGGCCATGCATGCCTAGCCTCTCTGTTCACTCTGGCAGAAGTCTCCCTGCTAATCTTCCAAGTTGTGCTTGGTACTCCCTGGGTTGGCAGGTCAGGAAACTTCTTCTTCTGCTAGGAGCCAAGGCTCCCAGGGACCCAGGTTCCCCATGGGCTGTTCCCAGAAGGCTGGAACTCCTTCGCTCCAGCATGGTGATCCTGGCTGTGCTGCTGCGCCCTCAAGTCTCCCACTATCTTCCAGTTTACCTTGGGCTGGAGAATTGCCTCCCTGGATCATTCTCTGGGTTCTGTCTCTTGAAAACTTAATTAGAGTTGCAATTTTAAGGTTTTTGAAACATTTGGGAGAGAGCTCCTGGGAAAGTCTGTTCTCATGTCACCATCTTGGCTTTGCCCCCCCCCCCAAATCATTTTTTTTCAACAAGGGAACAGATTATAAACATCCATCAAGATTTATTTATGATATCTCATATTTTTCTGGAATAATTTTTAGTATTGGCTATCCTTTGTTGTGGTCCCATTCTGCTGATACTACAAATGGGCTAAATTAAGTCATACTAAGATCCTTTGACTACTTGAAATGTTGCCACTAATTTAGAATTCATGTATTTAACCAGGAGTATAAGCTTTTTAAAAAAATTGTCTTCCATAATTATTTGTTGTTTAAAATGTTCTTTAATGCAATTCACTTGAATCTTGGTAATGTAGTAATATTTTTACAAACTTGAAGGTCTATAAACAGACATAGCGTGCATATATATATATATATATATATGTATACATATATATATATATATATATATATATATATATATATATATATACATTCACCATTCTAGAAAATAATGAAAGACTTCAATATCTTAATTTCATATAAACATATCAGCTCGGCAAAAAATGAACTCAAGACAAAAACTGAATTTATAGAGTTGTCATGTGCATAAGATTCTAAAAAAATGAATACTGGTGGTAAAAAAGACTGTTTACCTTAAGGCAAAATAGAACTCAGAATATGAAAAGAAAAAAAATGTTGAAAGTAGAAGCAAGAATTCTCTGATCTCTTGGCAGTAATAAAGTAGCCTAGAGCTGAAGCTTGAAGGGAATTTAAAGGGAGAAACTTCTGCACTAATATTTAGTAAAAAAATTATTACCCTAGGCAAGTAGATTTTCCAAACATTCCAACACAAAGACAGAGTAGTTGAGCTTCAGAGATACTCCACAATGTTCGAGAGTTCTAAGTTGCCTTGGCCTAATCATCTCCCTTCCTGGAATTTCAATGCATTTTTGTGAAAGTATGCCTCTTGCGTGTCTGAAAATGATTTGTGATTACTCTTATTGTTCTACCATTTCATTTGATTTTTGCTAAGGATCTGAATTTATTGTCTGCTTAAAAAGAACAATAATTCAGACTTGTAAGTTATTCACCTGAAGGATAACCTTCCCCCTACCCCCAAAGGGTTATCTGTAATAAAGTAAAGTAATAACAGTCAACCTTCAAGGGACACTACCAAACAATAGTAATGTGAGCTAGATAAGTGAGCCATGTGAAAGTGTTGTGTAAATATTAAAAAAAAATAATTTTCCCAGTCATATGTACAACTCCAGGATGCTTTGTTATTTACAAATTATCAAAGTTTTAGGGGAAATTATGTGATATTTATTTTCAACTTAGCTTTCTTTCCCCAACCCATACACACAACATAGATTTTAATGGACACAAAATTAAAGCAAAAATACATTACAAAAGGACAAAATATAAATGGTAGGAGGATAATGCAAAAGACATAGAAGACTTTGATTCTCCTGAAGGATTTTGTCATGTTTTTGAGGAAAGAAATGATATTGTATATGAAAAGGGTGAAATGGCAAAAATAAGGATACAAATAAGTGAAAGAAGACCAAAACTAAGTTGTCCATGTGGCAAATATCACAAGCTTGAATCAATGAAATACTGAGTTTATGGAGGTGATAAACCTCACCCCCAAACATCCTAAGAATTTAAGACTTTGAAAGATGAAAGGAAGGTCAGTCAAATATTGGAAAGGTATGAGCATTAGATCAAAGCACAGATTAAGTATGTTAGAATGAGGAGCCAGAGAGAAGGCTGAAAAGTTTGCCTAAGCAATTTATGAGATTCACTATTAAATAGACTAAAGGGTCCCAGCTGTGGAAAAATTTGGATGTTAAGGAGAAATGTTTGAGTTTCATTTTACAGGCAATTGAAGGTTTCTGGTTAAGAGTATGAAATATATTTTACTGTCTTTGAAAATCTTTCTTACTTAGGCAGTAATTGGATAAATAATTGCCAAATACCAGTTTCTTTCTGTTGTTCAGGGATTCAACACTGCAAGATAGTCTGTTATAATCAGATACTAGTATATGTTTCCCTTTAAAAGTTACATGTTACAGTAATTCAAAAATTTGATAATCATCATTTTTAGATCAATGAAATTTCTTAATTTCTTTGAATAGAGTTTTCCAGAGACTTTTAAAGTGAAAAAAATAATTTTATCTTTGTTCTTATAATTTATGTTTTCTGAAACATTTCAGTTGTAAAAGAAGTTGATATTTGTTTTGCTAGCATATATCCAGTTGATTTACATACTCTTCTATTATTATTTTTGAACTCTATTTCTATGTATATATAATACTATGTAGTACATAATATTCATATCATTATATATATATATATATATATATATATATATATAATAAAACTATCTTATTCTTTGTATAAAACTCATTCATCTGTAATTTACTAAATGATAGCTAGATGGTGCAGTGCATAGAGTATTGGTCTTGGAGTCAGAAGGATGGGAGTTCAAATCCAGCCTCAGACACCTGCCATTAACTAGCAGGGTTACCTTGGTCAAGTCACTTGATAGTCATTGCCTTGCATTCAGGGGTTATCTCCAGTGTCCCTGATTCATAGCTGGACCTAGATGGCTCTGGAAGTGAAAGTGAGACTTTCTGGATGAGAAAGTGAGCAGAGCACTTTCTCATTCAAATCCAATTCATGTGAATGTCATAGCATCATCTCCCTGATATCAAGGTCTTCTTTGAGAATGAAGGACAAACATCATCACTATCATCAAATGACAATTTTTCAGGATAGCTGTTTTCAAAGCTTTCAAATAGTCTTCAATTAGTTGTTTTAAATTACTTAAATCTATAATTCCTATATTTATAATTAAACTTCAAATATAACTTGTCATATTTAGGTATTATAATATCCATGGATCCTTGCTACACAGAAATTGCACAATATCCTTTGATATATTTACTGTTTTAAATATTGCTTTTAACATGTGCAGATAAACTTTATTATTTAAAAATAATATTTTGTTTTTCTTCAGTTACTTATAAAATTCTTAATATTTTAATTATTATTTTTCTGTGCAAGACAAAAGGAAGGAAAAAAAGAAAGAAAAATAGCAAGCTTCAGTCTGTATTCTCTCATCTGTTAATTCTCTATAGGCAGATAGCATTTCTTATCATGAATCCTTTGTGATAGCATTTCTTATCATGAATCCTTTGTGATTATCTTATGTCAGTGTATTTCTGAGAACTGATATATCATTCACAATACTTCATCATATAATATTGCTGTTATTATGAACATTAAGCTCCTGATCTTACTCGCTTTATTTTTTAACTCATGTAAATCCAAGTTTTTCTGAAATCATTCTGGTTAGCATTTCTTTTTTTTTTTTAGTTGTTTTTTGCAAGGCAAACAGGATTAAGTGGCTTGCCCAAGGCCACACAGCTAGGTAATTATTAAGTGTCTGAGACCTGATTTGAACCCAGGTACTCCTGACTCAAAGGCTGGTGCTTTATCCACTACACCACCTAGCCACCCCATGGTTAGCATTTCTTATAGCATAACAATATTCTATTACAATCATATGCCACAACTTTTTCAGTCATTTCTAAATTGATGGAACATCTCTTCAATTTCCAATTCTTAGCTACTATAGCAATGCTATTTTATGGAATTTTATTTACTGGAATATTTTGTTTGAAAAAATCAAGCATATAATTTGAAAATATGCTAAATATTAAATCTGTTCTTTTTTTTGGAGGGGTGGGTTAGACAATATGCCAAACTTCTAAGGACTTATGACTAATCATTGAGAACTAAGATAGACTGAATAAAAATAGGACAGTGCCATTGGATGAATTAAGAAGAAGGATCTTGAAAAAAGATGGTAATGAAGAAGTAAGATTAAATGTTAAACTTGGGCTGCAATGGAAATAGTCTCCCCATTTGGTTCAAAGTCTTAACTTAGTACTATAAAACAGGTTTCTAGGAAGAGGTTCAAGGAACCAATATGTTCTAAAATGTTTATAGCAGTGTTCTTTGCTGTGCAAAGAACTGAAAATTGCAGGGATGTCCATCAATTGGAGAATAAATGAACAAATTGTGCTATATGAATGTGATAAAATATTTCTGTGTCGTAAGAAATGATGAGTATGATGATCTTAGAAAAACATGAGATTTGCACAACTTAAAGAAGAGCAAAATGTGTAAAAAGGACATTGTATATACTAACATCAATTTTTTAAAGGATGATAGTGTATGTTATTTTAACTATTATAAATATCAAAATTAACTCTAAAAGTTATATGAAGCAAGACACATTCTGTTTGCAGAGAAAGAACTGATAACTAGAAGTATTTTTCAAATAATTTTACATATGTGTAAGTATATGCATACACATATATATGCATGGATGTTTATTTGTATGTCTCTGTGGATGTGTGTTTACGTGCATGTATGCTTCTCAAAGATAGCCATCTCTGAGTTGAGGAGATGGGGAACAATAAAAGGTGGAAAGGAAATTTACATGATACCTTTGTTGTCTATTTAGAAGGAATAGCAAATGATATCTAGTGAATTTTCACTTTTGTGTACAATGATGTTTTATTATACTATTCTTTAGAAATGCTTGTTTTATTTCATAGATTAAAAATAAATAATTAAAATGAGAACTACTTAGCAACAAAGAAATTCAACAGAAGAAGTGATACTAGTAGGCATAAATGAATAGAATACTTAAGTCAAAGTAGATAATTTTTGACTTGGGATGGTACTATATGCCTGTGCATAATGATCAGGATGGTGGCTCTCTTGAACTTAAATTTTTAAAAGTTATGTTAAAGCTATATAGTATCTGTAATGCAAACTAAGTACAGCATCAAAAAGGATAACTATAAGCGTGGGGAACCTATACAAAAAGTAACGTTAAAAAGAGTAAAGTTAAAAAAAAAGGATAATCTAACCTAGGTAAAACAAAATGCGGGTTAAAGCTTCTTGGTTGATCAGCATAATAATTGGACATATATTTCCAACATTTATGCCATAGAGAAACTCAGTTTAAAGTAAAAATAAAAACAAATATAATTTGTCCATAATTCAATATCTATATCTCCCTAGTGATACTGAAAAACAATACCATAGTTAATCCACTATCCAATTAGATTGAATTTTGGTAGTGATTATTTTAATTACAGTCAAGAGAGTAGGATAGAAAGTCATGAAGTGGGATCAGGGGCATCAGAATTAAAATTGGAGGAAGAGATGAATGTTCTAAGTTCAAGAGAAGGAAGAAAGAACTATGACATTAAGGAAGTTTAACTTATCAAAAGCTTGCTGCTTGAGGCAGCATTCTTTTACAGAGACAAGATATATTTTGATAATCTCAGATGAGGGAGTAACAAAGTAAGAGACAGAGAGAGAGAGAGAGAGAGAGAGAGAGAGAGAGACAGAGACAGAGACAGAGAAAGAGACAGAGACAGAGACAGAGACAGAGACAGAGATGGAAAGAAAGAGACAGAGACACAGACAGAAATCAATTAATTTATCAACATGTCATCAGAGAGACTAAAGGAAAGTCACATTTAACACTGGAGAAATCTGTATTTTAGAAGCTTGAGCTGCAGATAAACTAGCTCCAGGTCAGTACATCTGGTACACACCTTCTCAGGAAAGAGAAGCTTTTCACTCTAGATTTAAGCAAATAATTGATCAAAGAGTGGAAACACAGAAAGATCTAATGGAGCCACTAAGATTCAAAATTTATTAAAAGTTTTAAAATAGTAAGAACTAATAACTAATATCATCCTTTAAAGGATGAACCAATGAACAAGATTTGCTATACTACCCTGATTCTCATCATAAATAACCTGATAGTTGAAAATGATGGGAATATTGGAAGATGTGACTCCTTCAACCTAGAATTTGTGGTAAGCATGGCTTAAAAGCAATCTTACAATGAGATATCATTTTTATTATATTTTTTCCAAATGTACAAAACGACATTTTGATTAAGAGATTCAAATAAGCATTCCAGTAAAAGGTATAACATTTGGGCTGAAATTTGAAGGAAGATGGAGGAAGTATTGAAGAGAGAGAATTCAAGGCAGAGGAAAAGCTCTGGCAAAGATACAAAAGGAAATGGAATGTTAAGTAGGTCAGTTTAACTGGAACCCAGGGGAGTAATGCCAGATCACTTTGGAGAGAAAGGTTGGAACCATATTTTAAAGGGTTTTACATTCCAATGAGAGAATTGCTGTTATATATGCAGCTTCATTTCCCAGAACTTGAACAATACTGAGACCTGAAGATAACAATGAAGTAAGCAGAAGCATATGCTCACTTTTATCCTATTTTATTGCTTTTTATTTTTTCCCTTTTTTTGAGGGAGCCAGTATTTTGCCAGTAATTTGCATGCTATGAATAAGTTCTGTAGTTTGGTTAGAAATGTGTTTGGCTTTGTTTCTGTTCCTTGATACTCAGATTTAGAGGAATACAAATTTTATCAGGAGTGCCAAAGCTTAGGTTATGCCTAGGCTAGTAAAGAAACACCATACATTCATGATATACATATACATATGAGTAGAATGAATAATGATAAGGGTATAAATTTGACTCATATTTTGCTTGTTTTCTGTTTTTTTCTGTTTTTTGGAAAGGACAAAAAAAGCTAATAAGGATTTGACCAACAAAATAAACTGGTAGAAAGGAATTCAGCATCTAAATTGCTTTCATTGAGTTTGAGTGCCAAAGGTAATCATCCTCAGAGTTCTGATAGGACAAATGTGATTACTGAACTACTTCTTTTAAGTATTGAATGATTGGGTAGAATCAGAATATAGTACAGGAAAGCATCAAACATCCAAACTCCAAACCAAATAGAAGAAAAACCTTTAACTATAGGCCAGTAAATTAACTTTCTAATAAAATTTTATAATGTATTATTAGGGAAATATTTATACAAATGATAACATCTCATAAAATTAATATACACACATATACATATAATATGCATACCAGTTTGGAAAGCTTGAACATAATATAAGTGAAACTATTTTTGTTTTTAATATTATTAGTAAATATATAGAAAAGGAAGTATTGATCACAAAGACCCAGAAAATTTCATAAAGAACAAAAGATGGATAGACTCACTACATTTAATATATTTACTTCATTACCTTACTTATGATTAAAAGGTCTACTGTGGATATAGTTTACTTGATAACTATGACTACTCTGGCCCTCACTGTTTGAGGTTCAGGCATATTTCATTTCAACATCTATCAGTGTTTTCTTAAACCTTCATGGGACTTTAAAAAAATTTTCTTGGGGGAGGCAGTCAGCAATTGGTTCTAGTCCTCACTGAATTTGTTGCACCATTTCTAGGGGACCTTGCACAGCTGATACTTATAACCACGTAATAATAAGATTAGCTTTAACAAAGGAAGGTTTACTTCACAAGTAAACAAAGGACAACATATAAAAAATCTTTTCCCTTATCACCTAATGGATATCTTCTAAACTACCCCACTATGGATTTAGTCTTCTAAGGAGAGAATAAAAGGTTAGGTTCATACTTTAACTCAGATCGCATAAATAAGCATATGCCGCAAAGCCCTTCTTACATTCTCATTTTAACAAGGCAATTGTAAAAGCAATTTGACAGCTTTGGGAACAAGATTGAAAGGTGTGAGTTAGAAAGCATAATAGATGGATTCAGAATTGGTTAAAAAGCCAGAAGCAAAGATTAGGAAATAGGTATCTACTGGAATCCTTCTAGGGTACTTGACCCTATTGTGTTTAATATGTTAACAGTGATTTGATAAAAGCAATAGTGACTTCTTTTAGCTGACAGATAGAAAAATTCCTGCCAATTGAGAACAAACAGGCATTGCTAGCTAGCGTGTTTATAATATTGTGAATATTAAAAAAAATTCAAGACTGAATTCATTGATACGAATTTCAATATAGGCAAATATAGAGTATTGCACTTTCATTTAAAAAATTCTTTATAAGTAGAAGTTAGAGAAGGCATGAATTTTCAGAAACTTGAGAAATTCCAGGAGTATGGTGAATTTCAATAAACTTGAGTATCATATCACAATTAAAATTTTTCAAAATTACCTAGAAGTGTCAGCTGTGTGACAAATTATTAGGCATATTCTAAAAAGTGATTCTTCTTAAGGAAGATTCTTTCTGCTTTATGAATGAACTATGAGGTACTTTTCATCTCTGAGAGTCTCTGATTATGTTATTCTGTGATCAAATTATTTATTTCATTAATAGAACTATAATTTTATTTGTGTACATTGTTTCCAATACTATTAGATTAGATCCAAAGAGGATTCATACAGGTATTATTTATTGAAGGAAAAGTCTATTCATTTTCTGTGATACTAATCACAAGAAATTTGTTGATAAGATTACTTTATTTGATAGCAATTCATTATTTTAGTATTATTTAGTATTATTTTAGCATGTATTGATTTTAATCTATACCAGTAAATGTAAGTCTGTTTATCAGATGTTTTAAAATATTGTAATATTCCTTCTACCTCTGTCATGATTTGGTTAATTTTAGGAAATCCAAGCAGAAATAACAAGTACTCATCACCAAGAGAAATTAAAGAACAGAAAAGAAAAGAAAATGATACTCCAATATTTGTATCATATCATTACTGAAAAAACATAGAAAAATATTTCTCCCAAGAATAATTTCTATTGTAAAGCTGATGATAATCATGTGGGAAAAATGAACTTTATATGAAATTAATGATATTCATTTCTACTGAGGAAACTAATGTTTGACAGAGTATTTTAAATTCAAATAGTCTGTAGAACAAACTTTAAAAAGTCAAATCAATTTTAATAGATAGAGAAAGCAAAGAAATGATATATTGTGGGGTGGCTAGGTAGTGCAGTGGATAGAGCACTGACCTTAGAGTCAGCAGTATCTGAGTTCCAGATTCAGACATTTAATAATTACCTAGCTATGTGGCCTTGGGCAAGCCACTTAACCCCATTGCCTTGCAAAAACAAACATCAAAAAAAAAAATGATATATTGTGTACATACTAAAAGATAAGAATTACTTTCCCTTGCAAAACTTACCTTGTCTAAGAATCAGCCAGCAAGGGAAACAAACAAGAAAAGTTGCAGGTATTGAGTTTTCAGAAGTAAAGATCATTAATCACTGATATTCATGGATCTGAACATGTATGTCCTGGAACATCACTCCAAGAAAGAATGGGATCAACCAATAAAAGAAAAAGAAGAGGGGTCACATTCTAGTCTTCCTAATATATCCTAATGGGAGATATATATTAAACATAGTATCTATGATTTATCCACTACTGCTTTGTTCTTTTGCTGTTAAAGAAATTCCCACCATTTCCCTATCAATGCAGAAGATCAAATTTATAGAACATTTTTAATCCAACCATTACCCAGGCATCCACTGCAACAGCTGTATCAACCCCACAGTGAAAATCTCTTCCACATTCTGTGCATGGTCCCTGTAAAAAAAAATGCTTCCCTGGAGGGAGGGGGTGAGGGGTACAAATAGTTCAAGAAATTACATGGCTTTGGATGGTACTTTGACTCCCAAGGAGGACTGTATGTACCTGAAAGATACGTGAAAAAGGGGTAGGATAAAAAATAATTATAATTATAATTTGATACAGTTTGAGTCAATGCTGCTTATCAAGCAATCAAGAAAGCAATCTGTGATGATATCTGCATAAAAATAGGAGCTTATTAGGCAATCAAATAATCAAACTCTGATTGATTATACATGATTAATAATAATAGAGCTATAAATTACACCAAGGGAAGAGACACAAAAATTAATAATTGTAGAAGGAAAGAAGGAAGAATGTGAATGTTGAATAAATTCTATTCAGTAGATTTAGCTCAGTGAAGGAATAAGATACAGTCCCACTTGGGTTTAAAAATTTAACTTAATCTACAGGGAAGGGGGAGGGGACTGGAAAAGGGAAAGGGAAAGATAAGAGAAGAAGGGACTGATAAAAGGGAAGGGAAGGTATAAGTGAAAATAATATGAAAGTTAAATTTTTCAAAGAAAAATGAAAAGGGAAAGGTAATAAAATTTAGATGATGAGGAATAAATGAAAAGGAAAGACATAAATATAAGTAGAGAATGACAGCATGGAAGGAAATACAGAATTAGTAATTTTAACTGCAAATGTGAATTGGATAAACTTCCTCATAAAAAGGAAGCAGGTAGCAGAATGGAATAAAAACCAGAATCCTACAACATCTTGTTTACAAGAAACACATTTGAAGCAGAGAGATACACAAAGGGTAAAGGTAAAAGGTTGGAGTAAAAAATATATTATGCCTCAGCTCAAGTAAAAAGAAAATCTGAGGTTGCAATCCTAATCTCAGACAAAATAAAAGCAAAAATCAATCACATTAAAAGGGATAAGGAAGGAAACCACATCTTTTTAAAAGGCACCATTGGTAATAAGGCTATATCATTACTAAGCATGTATGTAGCTAGAGGTATAGCATCCAGATTCCTAGTAGAAAAACTGAGTGAATTGCAAGGAGAAATAGACAGCAAAACTTGAATAATAGGAGACCTCAATCTTTCTCTCTCAGAACTAGATAAATCTAACAACAAAATAAACAAGAAGGAAGTTAAGAAGGTAAATGAAATCTTAGAAAACTTAGATATGATAGACATCTGAAAGAAACTTAAAGGGGATAGGAAGGAATATAGCTTTTTCTCAGCAGTACCAAAATTGACAATGCACCAGAGGTGCAAAAACCGTAAAATTAAATGTATAAATGCAGAAATAATAGACATTTCTTAAACCATGATGGAATAAAAATTACAGGTAATAAAGGGTCAGGGAAAGATAAACCAACAACTAATTGGAAATTAAATAATTTTATCTTGAATAATGGGTGGATCAAACAGCAAATAATAGAAATAATCAATAATAAGATCGAAGAAAATGATAATAATGTGACATCGTGACAAAATTTATGGGATGCAGCCTAGGCAGTTTTGAGGGTAAACTATACATCTCTAAATACCTATATAAATAAAATAGAGAAAGAGGAGATTAATGAATTTTCTAAGCAACTAAAAAAGCTAGAAAAAAGAACAAATTAAACATTCCCAATTAAATGCCAAATTAGAAATCCTGAAAATCAAGGGAGAGATTAAAAAAAATAGAAAACAAGAAAACCATTAATCTCATAAATAAAATTAGGAGCTGTTTTTATGAAAAAGACAATGAAATAGACAAATTTCTGGTTAATCTTATTTCAAAAAAGAATGAAGATAATCAGATTACCAATATCTAAAGTGGAAAGGGTGATCTAACCATCAATGAGGGTTTGCTGGGTCTCTGGGGTGGGATGTGGGCTTGGGGTCTCTTGGCCCCAGGGCCAGTGCTCTGTCCACTGTGCCACTCAGCTGCCCCACACATATTTTTGAAGAGAGACAGAGTGAAAGCAGAGAGAAAATATAATAGATGGTATTGCAGAGGAATAGATGGAGGGAATTACAATCAGCAACAGCAACTGTGGAAAAATATGGAAGTAACTTCTATGAAGGATTTATGATAAAGAATATGATCTACCCAAGACAGAACTGATGGTATTGGAACACAGAGTGAAAGACATTTTTTTCTCTTTCTTTTACTTTATTTCTCATGAGGTTTTATATTTTTTGTGGGGGAAGGGGTATTATGTTTACTCTTAAACAAGAATATCTTAGTAATGTGTAATTAAAATTAAATGAAATTTTAAAAAATAAGATGAAATACAACAATGTTAGAAACAATTAAAAAACTCAAAAAAGGAAATAATCAGAGTTCTCGGGCGGGCTGACAAGTCTAAATTTTCTGAAATTTTATTCATTCTCTTAACTTCTTTTTTATTTATTTTGTCATTACATTTTTCTAGTTCTGAGAAATTAAATTTGTTATCCTTCACTAGTATAATTTTGCTATCTTTTTTTCTGTAACTCATTTAACTTCTCTTTTCAGAATTTGAATGCTTTATCACTTGATTCATATATTTAGGAATATTACTTCATTGTCTGTTCAACCTTATAGAAAAGTTTAGTTTCCTTATCTCCTTTAATTAGACTTAATTTTGATTTTATTTTGTCTGAGATAATTATTGCCACCCCTCTTTTTTTTGATTTACATCAACTGAAGCATAATAGATTCTGTTCCAATCCCTTACCTTTACTCTCTCTGCTTCACATGTGCTCTTCTTGAAATTGTAAGATTTAAATTTTAATCCACTCTATAAGTCACTTCCATTTTGTAAAAGTAAATTATATTTATGTTTATGATTAATATCTGTATTTCCTTTCATTATATTTTTCTTCCTGTTCCCTTTTTTCTCTTCTTTTATTCTTTCTCTCCTTACCAGTATTTCACTTCTCACCACTGTATTCCCCAATCTGCCTTGCCTTCTATTAATCTCCCCCTCTTTACTTTTGTCTCCTACCCTCTTAATTCCCTATTAGATAAGATATATTTCAATACTTAGCTAATTGTTTATGTTATTTCCTCTTTTAATCAATTCCATTGAGACTAAAGTTCAAGTTCACCTTCACCCTCTCATCTTCCCTTCCATTATAATATGTCTTTCATACCACTTCAGATGAAATAATTTGCCTCATTATACCTCTCCCTTCCTTCTGCTCCCAGGGCAATCCTCTTCTTACCCCTTCATTTTTTATATCATTCCCTTAAAGTCACCTTATACCTATACTTTTTATCTATGTGTACTTCTTCTACTTGCATTAAATGTGATATAGTTCTTAAGAATTACAAGTATCACCTTCCCATATAGGGATATAAAAATCTTTTAGCCATATTGCATCCTTTATGTATTACATTTTATGCTTTGCTTGAGTCTTGTATGTGAAGATTGAATTTTCTGTTCAGCTGTTCTTTCATCAGGAAAGTTTGAAAGTACCCTATTTCATTTAATGACCATTTTTTTACCCTCAATTTCATGGGTAAAAGATTCTTTGTTGCCTTTCAGGATGTCATATTCAGTGTTATTTGATCCTTTAATGTTGAAGTTGTTCAGTCCTGTGTAATTATGACTATGGCTCCCAGATAACTGAATTCTTTCTTTCTGGCTGCTTATAGTATTTTCTCCTTGACCTTGGAGTTTTCAAATTTGTTTAAAATGTTCTAGGGAGTTTTCATTTTGGGTTCTCTTTCTGAAAGTGATTGGTGAATTTTTCCAATGCCTATTTTACTCTCTGGTTCTAAGATATCAGGGCAGTTTTATTTTGATAACTTTTTAAAGTATGATATCTATGTCCTTTTCTTTATCATGGCTTTCAGATAATTCAATAGTTCTTAAATTTTCTCTTCTCAAACTATTTTCCAGATCAGTTGGGTTTACAATGAAATAATTTACACTTTCATTTTTTCTTTTTCATTCCTTTGATTTTGTTTGATTGATTCTTGATGTTTCACAGACACAATAGCTTTCTCTTATTCAGTTCTAATTTTTAATGTCTCATTTACATCAGTTAAGTTTTTTATCTACTTTTTTATTTGACTAATACTACTTTTAGAGAATTTTTTTCTTTAAATTTTATATTAATTTTTGCCTGATGTTGCACTTGAGAGTGTGGTTAACTGATGCTGAACTGGGGCACATGGTAAAACCTGGTGCTAGCATCTATCTATTTATATGAGGCTCATGGTCTACTTCTGCACTGAGATAGGGACTGTTCTTGATTTGCCAGGATGCTCCATGCCCCCTTTTACCTGAGTGTGACAAAATTTCCCTACTTATCTTCCAAGCTATTTTGGACTAGAAAATTATTTCACACTATCTATAATGGTTCTGCCATTCTGTAATTCAATTGAGGGCATTTTATTATAGTTCTCTTAATATGAACATGGAAGCATTCAGGTGATTTTGTGCTTACTTAGTCATCTTTACTCCCAGAAGTCCCTCAGATGCTCCTTTATATGTATTCTCCTTAGAACTTTATAATAACCCTGTGAGGTAAGTGACCCCAATGTAATCTTTTTAGAGTTAAATAGAGTCAACAAGAAGAACAACAGCAACAATAAATGGGAGGGAAAAAGGTAAGAGTCAATAGAATTTTTAGAAAAAATTAAATAAGACTTCCGGACAAGATGGAGGAGAGAAGACAGGCACAGTTCTGAAGTCTCATGATATTTCCCCATCTATAATATGAAACAAACCTCTTAACTTAAATTCAACCCATGAAACCCAGAAAGAAAAGCCAGGAGAAAGAACATCTACCTCAGGATTTCTCTTCAGCAGCAGTCTTGGGTGAATCCAGGCAGGTGAATCTGAGCACAGAGGGCAGGCAGATCAGCCCTGGATCAGCCAGGTTAGCAGCTGAACTGGAACCAGGGAGTCTGACAACCCAAGAGACTGACCTGCTGGAGCAGCAGTGGGGCTAGACCCATGGGGCCTTGAACTAGGGAGCAGAGGCACTGCTGTTTGCACTGACCCTCCAGAGCAGGCTGATAGGGCTGGGGGGGAGGTAGAGTTCCAGGGCAGGAGAGCTGTGGACACCATCCCTGGGCTCCTCTGGGCTGAGGAACTCTGAATCCAAGCCTCCATTGCATCTGAGACCTCTTCCCAGAACAAATAATTACAGACTACTTCTGCCTCAGGCACAGGTGTGAGAGCAGAAGAACCAGCCCAGCTGACAATAGGAAGAGGGATGACCTCACCCCAGGGTAAAGTCCACCATTGATTGAAGACAAAAGGATTCAATAGCTTCAACCCCTCCCTTCAAGCTAAAGGAGAAGGCCTCAATCAAGGTCACAGACAATCCATAGAAAGCAAGGAGGACCTCCTACTGGCCAGCCAGAGAAATTGCACTCAGTGAATATAGCCTCTAGTAATCCCAACACCAAACCCTTGTGAACCAGCCCCTCCCTAACTTAAGGTCTTAGCAAAATGAAGAAGGTTCAGCCAAAAGGTGGATCCATAGAAAAATTCTTGGATGGAAAAGACCCTAACTTGGAGAGAACTAGAACCTCTGAGGAGAATATGAACAGAAAGACTTCCTTGAAGAAATAAGGAAGGAGTTAAAAATCAACTGGAAAATTTGGGAGAGACAATACCTTGCAACAAGAAAACAAATCCTTAGAAAATACAATCGGACAAATAAAAAAATGAGACTAAATCTCTCAGATCCTCACTTGGGCAAAGGCAAAAAGAAAATAAATCTCTAAAAACTTCAGTTGGTCAAATAGAAAGCTCTTTCAAAAGTAGAATTGACTAATTGGAAAAGAAGTTGCAAAAGGTAAATGAAGAAAACTCCTCCCTAAAAAAAGGAATGGAGTCTGCTGAAACATATGACTTCATGAGACAGCAAGAGCCTGTCAAACAAAATCAAAAAACAGAAAAAATAGAAGAAAATATAAAATACTTCTTTAGTAAAACAAGTGACCTCGAGAATAGGTCAAGGAGGGTCAAGCTGAGCATTATTGGACTTCCTGAAAACATTGAAGAGGGAAAAAACAAAAGCCTGGATGTAATATTACATGATTTACTGATGGGAAATTGCCCTGATATCATGGAACCAGAGTGAAAGTAGTTATTGAAAGAATATATCAATTTCCTCCAGAAAAATATCCTAAAATGAAAACACCAAGGAATGTTGGTGTCCAAATTCCAGAACTAGGGGCAGCTAGGTGGCATAGTAGATAAAGCACCCGTATTGGAGTCAGGAGTACCTGGGTTCAAATCTGGTCTCAGAGACTTAATAATTGACTAGCTGTGTGGCCTTGGGAAAGCCACTTAACCCCATTTGCCTTGCAAAAAAAAAACCAAATTTCAGAACTATCAGATAAAAGAGAAAATCCTGCAAGCAGTCAGAAAGAATCAATTGAAAAATCAAGGAGCCACAGTAAGGATTACACAGGACCTAGCTGCATCAACATTAAGGGATCAAAGGGCCTAGGCAAGATATTTTGAAGAGCAAGGGAACTTGGAACACAGCCAAAAATCCACTATCCCACAAAGCTGAGCCTTCTATTCCAGGGGAAAAAGATGGACATTTAATGAAATGGAAGAATTCCAAAAATTACTGATGAAAAGACCAGAGCTAAATACAAAATTTGGACATCAAACAGGAGGTTCCATGAAAAGGAAAAAAGGGGGGTTGCTAAAAGGTAAAAAAACTGCTATCCAATAAGTTGCAACTGGCTATATCCCAGCATAGGGAAAAAGATTCTCATAAATCTTAAGAACTGTAACTCTAACAGAGAGAATATACCTAATCAGAAGTGATGGACATTCATGACCTATCCATGAGACTGCTATCCAATAGGATGTAACTGACTTTAACCCCACTTGGGAGAAAGACTCTAATAATTTTCAAGAATTTTAACTCTATTAGATAGAATGTACTTAGCTAGAAGTGTAGGATACTCAGAATAATCTGTGACTCAGATAAAATGATTTTAAAAACACTACCTCCTTAAAAAGGGGGACAGGAAGGAAACAGGAGGAGGAGGGAGGGGATTGAATGCAGTAAATCCCATTACACTAAGAAGTACAAAATACCTATGGTAATAGAGGGGAAGAAGGGAGGAGATGAGAAACACTTGAATCTTCTTCTCATCAGACTTGGCTTAAAGTAAACTTACACATACACAGTTAACTTAAAAACTTCTAAACTTTCAAGTATTAAAAGGGGAAAAGAGAAGGGGGGAAAGAGAAAGGGAGGGGCAGGGGGGAAGGCAATGAACAAAAAGAAGGGAAGGGAAAACGGAAAAAGGGAAAGGGTAAAGAAAGGGGAGGGGTTGGTATTCAGAAACAATATACTGGGGAATATGGATAAAAAGGGGGTAAGAGAGGAAATATACAAACAGAGGGAAGACAGCATGGAGGGCACAAAAGAATTAGTAATCATAAATTTGAATGTGAATGGCATGAACTCTCCCTTAAAACATAAGCAAATAGTAGAGTGGATTAAAAACCAGAATCCTACAATATGCTGCTTATAAGTAACTCATTTGAAGCATAGAGATACCTACAGAGTAAAGGTAAAAGGTTGGAGCAAAATAAATTTTGATTCAGGTGAAGTGAAAAAAGCAGTGGTAGCAATCCTTATCTCAGACAAAACAGCTGCAGAACTAAATAGCATTAAAAGAGATAAGGAATGAAACTTTATCCTCCTAAAAGGTACCATAGACAATAAAGTTATTTCAATAATGAATATATATGTACCCAATGGGATGGCAGCCACATTCTTAGAGTAGTAGCTGAAAGAACTATGGGAAGCCAAAGACAGCAAAACTCTCATAGTGGGAGACCTCTACCTCACATCCTGCTCTCAAAACTAGATAAATTGAATCATAAAATAAACAAGAAAGAAGTTAAGGAGGCAAATAAATTGTTAGAAAAACTAGATATAGTAGACTTATGGAGGAAATTGCATGGAGATAGAAAGGAATATACCTTTTTCTCTGTAGGACATGGAACTTATAGAAAAATTGACCATGTACTAGGACATAAAAACCTAATGTTTTACTGCAGAAAGGCAAAAATAGTGAATACATCTTTCTCAGATCACAATGCAATAGAAGTCGTATGAAATATTGGGCCAAGGAGATATAGACCCAGAACCAATTGGAAACTGAATGACCTCATTTTAAAGAATGAGTGGACCAAAAAAAAAATTATAGAAAGAATTAATCATTTTATCTTAGATAATGGCAATAAAGAAACAACATACCAATACCTATGGGATTCACTCAAAGCAGCTCTCAGGGGACATATTATATGGTTAAATGCTTACATGAATAAATTAGAGAAAGAGGAAATCAATGAACTAAACATGCAACTTAAAATAATTAGAGAATGATCAAATTAAAAATCCCAAATTAAATAAAAAATTAGAAATTCTAAAAATTAAAGAAATTAATAAAAGTGAAAGTAAAAAGCTATTGAATTAATAAATAAAATGAAAAGTTGGTTTTATGAAAAAAACAATAAAATTGATAAACCTCTGGTCAATTTGATGAAAAAAAGAAAAAAGAAAACCAAATTGCTAGTATCATAAATGAAAAAGATGAATACACCACCTATGCGGAAGAAATTAAAGTAATAAGTCAAAATTATTTTGCCCAACTCTATGCCAATAAATTTCATAATCTAAGTAATTTGGATGAATATTTACAAAAATATAAGTTTCCCAGGTTAAATGAAGAGGAGATTAAATGCCTAAACAACCCTATCTCAGCAAAAGAAATTCAACAATCCATCATTGAACTCCCAAAGAAGCTCTACAGGGCCTGATGGATTCACAAGTGAATTCTACCAAACATTTAAGGAAAAATTCATTCCAATTCTATATAAACTCTTCAGAAAACTAGGGAAAGATGGAACTCTGTCTAACTCTTTCTATGAAATGAATATGGTGCTGATACCTAAACCAGGAAGAGTGAAAAAAGAGAAAGAATATTATAGACCCATATCCCTAATGAATATAGATGCAAAAAATCTTAAATAAAATCTTGGCAAAATGATTACAGCAAGTTATCACTGGGATAATACATTATGATCAGGTAGGATTTGTCCCAGGAATGCAGGGTTGGTTCAATGTTAGGAAAACTGTTAGTATACTCAATTATATCAACAACAAACCTATCAGAAATCATATGATCATATCAATAGATGCTGAAAAAACTTTTGATAAAATATAGCACCCATTCCTACTAAAAACACTAGAGAGTGTAGGAATAAATGCACTGTTCCTTAGAATAATTAGCAGTATCTATTTGAAACCATCAACAAGCATTATATTCAATTGGGAGAGGCTAGAGGCATTCCCAATAAGATCAGGGGTAAAACAAGGGTACCCATTATCACCACTACTATTCAATATTGTATTAGAAATGTTAAGTTCAGCAATTGGAGAAGAGAAAGAAATTGAAGGAATTAGAAAAAAGAAGGAGGAGACAAAACTCTCACTCGTTGCAGATGACATGATGGTCTAGCTAGAGAATTCCAAGAAATCATCCAAAAAGCTACTGGAAACAATTAGCAATTTTAGCCAAGTTTCAGGTTATAAAAAAAACCCTCATAAATCCTCAAGGAAGAGCTAGAAAGAGAAATCCCATCCATATTTAATTTCTAAATCTTTGTCACCACGAAAAAGGCTGCTATGAATATTTTTATACAAATGATGTCTTTAACCTTTCTCATAGACTCTTTGGGGTATACACCCAGTTAGTGGTGTTGCTGGACCAAAGGGTATGCATATTTTTGTTGCCCTTTGGGTTTAATTCCAAATTTCTCTCCAGAATGTATGGATGAGTTCACAGCTCCACAAACAATGCATTAGTTTCCCAGATTTCCCACAGCCCTTCCACCATTGATCATTATTCTTTCTGGTCATATTGTCTAGTCTGAGCAGTGTGAGATGCTACCTCAGAGATACTTTAATTTGCATTTTTCTAATAAGTAGTGATTCAGAACAATTTTTGATTTCCTTATCATTAAATTGCCTTTGCATATCCTTTAACCATTTTTTAATTGGGGAATTGCTTGGTTTTTCTGTTATTTTCAAAATTTGATTCTACTATTTGATTCAGTTCTCTGTATGTTTCAGAAATGAGTCCTTTGTCAAAAATAGTAGTTGTAAAAAATTATATCCCAATTTACTAAATTTCCTATGATCTTGGTTACAGTGGTTTTGTTTGCACAAAACCTTTTTAATTTAATGTAATCAAAATTAGCTAGTCTTTTCTTTGGTCATAAACAGCTTCCTTTTCCATAGATCTGAGAGGTAAACTAGTCCTTGATATTCTAGTTTGCTTATAATTGCTTTTTATATCTAAATCCTATATCCATTTTCATCTTATCTTGGAAAACAGTATGAAATGTTGGTCTAAACCAAGTTTTTGCCATACTAAATTCCAATATTCCCAACAGTTTTTATTGAAGAGAGAGTTTTTAATCCCTATAGCTGGACTCTGTTTTTATCAAACAGCAGGTTACAGTAAGCATTTCCTGCTATTGCACCTCATCTATTCCACTGATCTGCCACTCTATTTCTTAGCCAGTACCAGACAGTTTTGATGTTAGATGCTTTTACAGTATAATTTTATATCTGGTAAGGCTAAGTCATCTTCATTTTCACTCTTTTTCATTGAATCCCTGTAAATTTTTGATGTTTTATTTCTCCATATGAATTTACTTACAATTTTTCTAGCTCATTAAAGTAATTTTTTTGGAATTTTGATTGGTAGGGCACTAAACAATTAGTTTAGTTTTGGTAGAATTGTCATTTTTATTAGATTAGCTAGGCCTATCCTTGAGCTGTTGCTGTTTGCCCAATTATTTAAATATTAATTCATTTGCATGAGTAGTGCTTTGTAATAGTTTTCAAAAAGTTTTTGAGTCTGCCTTGGCAGGGGGACTCCCAGGTATTTTATATTATCTAAGGTTACTTTGAATGAAATTTCTCTTTCTGGCTCTTTCTGCTGTATCTTGCTAGTCATATATAGAGAAGTTGAGGATTTATAAGGGTTCATTTTATATCCTGTGACTTTGCTAAAGTTGCCAATTATTTCTACTAGCTTTTTTTAGATGTATTTTGGAATTCTCTAGGTATACCATCATGTCATCTGCAAAGAGGGAGTGTTTTGTCTCTTCCTTCTCAATTCTAATTGCTTCAAATTCTTTTTCTTCTCTTATTGCTGAAACTAACATTTCTATTGAATAGTAGTGGTGATAATGGACATCCTTGTTTCACCCCTGATCTTACTGGGAATGCCTCACCCCTTAAATATAATGCTTGTTGATGGTTTCAGACGGATATTGCTTATTATTTTAAGTAACAATCCATTTATTCCTAGAGTCTCTAGTTTTTTTAGTAGGAATGGATGCTATATTTTGTTAAAATCTTTTTCAGAATTTATTGATATAATCATATGATTTCTGATAGGATTTGTTATGGATATAATTAATTATTCTTACCATTTTCCTAATATTGAACCAACTCCACATTCTTGGGATAAATCCTACTTGGTCATAGTGTACTATCTTAATGAGAACTAGATGTAATCATTTTGCTAAGATTTTATTTAAGATTTTTGCATCTATATTCCTCACAGAGATAGATCTATAATTTTCTGTTTTAACTCTTCCTGTTATAGGTATCAGCACCATATTGTTGTAAATGAAAGAGTTAGGCAGAGTTCTGTCTTCCCCTATTTTTCCAAAGAGAATGAATATTAAAATTGTTTTTTCCCTTAACTGAGGAAAAAAATACCAAATAAAAATGGAATTAATCCAATGATTTACTCTATATCTGATAAGTAAAATAAATTTTAATGAATATTGAACTTGAATGAAAACCTAACAGCTAATACAAAAAAAATCACTAGATAAAAATGACTTTCAGTAAAAGTATTGCATACCAATGTTAATTATGTCATTATTATGAAATGATTTATATATATATATATATATGTATATACACATTTAGATTTTTCAAGGCAATGGGGTTGAGTGGCTTGCCCAAGGCCACACAGCTAGGTAATTATTAAGTGTCTGGGGCCAGATTTGAACTCAGGGACTCCTGACTCCAGGGCTGGTTCTCTATCCACTGCGCCACCTAGTCTCCCCTCCATATATTGTTAATAGGGAATGTTGAAGTTCAATAGAGTTCTCATTCTAAAATTATTTTCAAAGTTTATATAAAAGTGCTGAGCAATATGACCTTTGTTTGCCTTTAGAGAGATTAGTTCAGTTTTGCTCATAACTTAAATAATCTTAGTAACAGTATTCAAACTTTCATGTATGAGGCTCAGAAATTCACTTATGCAAATAAAATCATTTGTTTTTGCAGCAAATAAAATTTTTGAGTTTAATTACATCGATAACTAGCCATCTCTCCTCATCTATTTTTCAGCATTCTGGTTTATTTGCTAGTAATATTCATTTTCTGGAAGTTTTGATGTCTTCATTAAGTATTTTGGCAGCTGTTCTTCAATCATTACAGTATGCATCATTTTAGATCTCATGATCTAAAGATATTCATATAGTCAATTGCTCCATGATACAATGAGAATAAATCTGTGGGTAATTAATCTTTCATTTATATCTTCTACATTAGTCATTCTCTGATACTTTATCATAGCATAGAGGTAACCCTGAGATCTTGAAGTTAATCTGAAGGTACTTCAGTAGAGGTAAATGGAAGACACTTTAGAAAAATGCAAGATTGGTCAGATTCTAATAGAGTGAATTTTTTTGAGTTGTACCTGGAAAAAGGCTCCAAATCTGGTAGTCTAGATTCTAGCTAGTTATGTTAACTAAATGAATGATTATTTTAACCAAGGAAAAAAAATAAGGAAGTTATTATATTAGGGTATAAGTTTGCCAGTAATAGAGGGAACCTAGGCATTGATCAAATCGTGAATATTAAAAGTATGAAAGAAATATGTATTTATAAGTAAATGGAAATTCATAAATGGTTGTGTTATTTACCCACTGTCTGGCCCCATAGAGGAAAATTATGGGCAAGAGATGGTAATGAAAAGATAAATTGATTCTTGATATAATGACAGCTAAGCCAATTAAAATTATCTCAAGGTGGAACAAGTGACCTCAGCAGGCATTGTTCTCCATTTTACCAGTGGTTTTTAAGTACAGACTGGATGATGACTTGTCAAAGAAAATATAGAGAAGGGGTGGCTAGGTGGTGCAGTGGATAAAGCACTGTCCCTGGAGTCAGGAGTACCTGGGTTCAAATCCAGTCTGTCTCAGACACTTAATAATTACCTAGCTGTGTGGCCTTAGGCAAGCCACTTAACTCCATTTGCCTTGCAAAACACCTAAAAAAAGAGAAAATATATAGAAGATTATTTTTCAATTATGGTTAGAATTAATGTCTTCTGTATTTCCCTTCAATAAGATTTTTGTCTGCTCATGGATTAAGAGAAAAAAACTATATTGAGGAAATCAGCATAGCACATTATTGTAATACAATTCTAATAATACACTGTCACAGATATCTTTTTGGAGATATAGAATTGGACATATTCAAGGTTCTGTCTTTAGCACGGGTATGACTCAACAAAGGTGAATATACAAATAGTATAACAAATATAATAGAGAAATTAACAACTTGGAAATCCCCCATTATGAGAGGAAATAATGGAATCTGAAATTTTATTATAGAAACAAGGAAACCCTGAACATCAGAGATAAGATTTTAGAGTACTGAACCTATATACATGAGAACAAAGATCTGGGTTTAGGACCAACCCCATCAGGGAATCTAAATTACCAGAATATATTTCTGCATGTAGGAAAATATATAATTTTTTGTTTTGAATTTTCATAACAGCAACAGTAATATTTCTTTCCTTGTCATTAACAGAGGAGGTATGAGATTACTAGAGCCTTTTACTTCATTCTTTTAAAAGGAACAAAAAAATAAATAAAAAAACCTTAGACCACTCCATACCAACAGTGAATTTTGAGTGTATGTATATATGTATAAATACGTGTATATGTTTGTATGTATTTACAAATGTATATATATATATATATTATATATATAATTTCAGTGTTTTGGGGTCTATTAGGACAGAGTTGGATGCACAGGTAAAGTCACCTTTTATCGGATTAGTTTAATAATTGAAAAGGATGCTTAGAGAAATATTCTTCAATTGTGAACAGAACAAAAGCTTACTTTCTTAATCCCATTAAGAATCCTCCAGCTACTGCAGCTATCTACATTGCTTTGAAGGCCTTTTAGAATAAGACACTCCTTTTGGTAGAATTCTGATGACAGCTTTATGGGTTGGAGAATCCTATCCTTCTTTTAATAGGACAAGATGGAGGTGAAGTTTCAAATGACTCCTGATGGCCAAAGAAATAAAAATCAGCCAGGAGGTCCCTCCTGATGGAACCCCCCATCTCCACCCCTACCCCACTTAGTCTTGAGTATTTCTCCCCTAGGAAAAATATCAGTAAATGTGCTTTTAACCTAATTTTATCTTCTTCTTTCTTAAGGGTAAAACTGCTGGTGACATTTTCCTTAAAATAGGCAAACTCTGAAAAGCATAACTAACATACATTTATTCTCATAGATCAAAACTCTGTGAGGATCCCTCCTCATTTTAGGGACACATAGCTCTTGTTTAAGGGAGACAATTGTGAAACAAAAAAAAGTATAAAAATGCATGTTTTGTCCCTGGAAAAGACCACAAATTCAATCTCAAAGCAGCATCATAGAAACATTAAGCTTTCTGATTTTGATCTAGAGAATCAGTTTAAACAGTGACCAAAAAAAACTAAAGAAAAAATATCAGAAAATACCTTCTAGCCTGCAATTACTTAAAAACATCCCAAAACAGCAGTTTTTGAAAGAAAATAAATATTGCCAGAGAAAACTAGAAGAAAGCAGACTAGAAATCTTAATTTCCAGAGGATATAGAATATCACTCTGAGGGCTAATCAAAAAATTTTCAATAGGTATCAAGAGTTCTCATCCTGAAAGGAAGATCCAGAGGGGAAAAAAAGCACTGGTGACTTTTTAAAATGGTATTAAGAAACAAATGGAAAAGGAATTGGAAATGAATATGTCTTGTACAACAAATTATGAAGGTGCAACTTACTTATTATTCATTCAAACTTTATATTTTAAAAATTCAGTATGCACAAAGACATAAAAACTATAAACAAATAAAAAGTAGATGTGTCAAATACATCTTCACTAGATATAGCATAATAAAAGTTATAAATGAAAGAACTTGGAAAAAAGAATGAGGATTTAAATAGTAGCAAAATATTTAAACATAAAGAATTATTGGATCAACAATTTATCATAAAAACAATAGAAAACATCACAGAAAATTACTCCAAAGTTTTTGGGAAAAAAATTAGGGCAGTATCAGGTAGAAAATTTACAACTCTATAGAACAAAAAAAAGAAAAGAAAAGAAAAGAAAAAAGAAGTCAAAAATTAAATATTGTCTAAGTCTGACACTTTAATTCTATATTTATGATAAAAATTGATCTCTTAGTCTCTAAGTAATAGTTATAAATCTGACTTTTCTCAGTGTGTAAAAATGTCAGTCTGCTATGTCATGGCCTGTCTTCTATACCTAAAGTATTGATTTTATATCAGTGTTGACATTTGTAAGGATACCATCCACCTATGGGTTATAAGATACTAGAGAATAAAGCTTCATTTATAAAACTAATTTTGTCATTTCATTTTTAGTCTAAGAAAACTATGGTTAACAATGTGAAAAAAAGAAGCAGTGCAGCCATGCCCCTCAACTTCTAAAACAAAGATATCAGTCAAGTAATAGACTGAGTAATATTTAATAAACCCAAATATTATAGTATATAGAAAAACAGAATATAAACTAGTATATAGAAAATACGAGCATAATGTCATAAATTTAATTGAGAGGCAAATGACCATATCAGGAACTGTGAATCAGGAAAGAAATGAGATAGAAGAATTAGAATCTAGAAAAATTAAAAAGTTTCAACATTCTTCTTTTTTAAAATTTTATTAAATTTTTCCAATTACATGTAAAGGTAATTTTCTACAATCATTCTTTTGCAAGCTCTTGAGTTCCACATTTTCTTGCAAGCCTCTGTTCCTTCCCCCCTCTCTATGACAGCAAAAAAGTCATATAGGTCATGTATTAAAAATCATGTTTAGCATATTTTCATGTTAGTCATGTTGTGATAGATTAATTAGAAATAAGGGAGAAACCATGAGAAAGAAAGAAAGAACAGAACAAAATTTTTTTAAAGTGAACTTAGCATGTTTTGATTTGCTTTCAGACTCACCAAATGTTAATGGCATTTTTCCATAAGAGGACTTTCAGAATTGTCATTGATTGACAAAATCCTGACAGGAGCTATGTCCATCATAGATGATTATCTTACAATGCTGCAAGTTAATGTGTACATTTTTCTCTTGATTCTGCTCACTTCAGTTCATGAATATTGCCCACAATAGCTCTGGTGTGGGTCTGGACATGAATTCCCGAGAGTCGGGGAAGAAAAACATACCCAAGCATGAAAGATTGAGAAGTGAAAATCTACCAACTTTATTTTTGGAAACTCAGACTTTTCATAGCAAAAACTTATCTCAGAATGACTAGCTAAAGGAAACCCAGTTTTACAATTTCCTGGGAAAATTTACAATATTTGTTCTTAGAAATCTGTATACTTCTCTATCAGAAAAACTTTTTACAACCACCTCTAGAGCCACAGATTATCCCAAGTCAGGGTTTACTGGTGAGCCAACAGATCCATACATTGAGCAATAATCCATGCATATCTTCAATGAACAAGATCACCAAGAATATGTGAATATTACTCCCAGGGGGCTGGCCCTCTACACATGCAAGTGTTTCTAAGTTTTTCTAGAATCTGGCCTCTCATAAAACAGTAATACATTCATATGCTTTAACTTTTTTAACCATTCCCAGATTGAAGAACATCTCCTCAATTTCCAATTCTTTTCTACTATAAAAATAATTACTGTAAATGTTTTTGTATATGGGGTCTTTTCCTTCTTTATGATCTCTTTGGGTTGTAGACCAAGTGGTGGCATTGTTGGATAAAAGGGTAAACACAACTTTATTGCCCTTTGGGCATAGAGTCAAATTGATCTTTGGAATGGTTGGATCAGGTCACAACTCCACCAAAAGTCAACCAGTTTTCACATATCCCCTCCAACATTGATCATTTTCCTTTTTTATTGTCAAATTGCCAATAAGATTGATGTGAGACAGTACTTCAGAGTTGTTTTAATTTGTATTTTTCTGAACAATAATGATTTAGAGTACTTATTCATATAACTATCAGTAGTTTCAATTTCTTTGTCTAAAAATTGCCTGTCCATATCCTTTAATCATTTATCAACTGTAGAATGACTTATATTCTTATAAATTTATTCATTTTCCATATATATAGAAATGAGTTCTTTTTTTTTTTTAGTTTTTGTTTTTTAGAAGGCAATGGGGTTAAGTGGCTTGCCCAAGGACACACAGCTACGTAATTATTAAGTGTCTGAGGCTGGATTTGAACTCAGGTACTCCTGACTCCAGGGCCGGTGCTCTATCCAATGCATCACCTAGCTGCCCCTAGAAATGAGTTCTTAATAGAAATGCTCTGAAAATTATTTCCCAGCTTTCTGTAATATGATTATATTAATTTAATTTGTGGAGAAACCTTTTAATTTTAATGTAGTTGAAATTATTTGTTTTGCAATTTATTATGTTCTCTGTCTCTTGTTGAGTCATAAACTTTTCATTGTTTAATGAATCTGAGAGTTAGACTATTCCTTATCTTCCTAATTGGCTTGTAGTATAACTTTCTGTCTAAATCCTATTCCTATTTCAACCTTATCTTGTCATAGAGTGGGAGATGTTGGTCTATCCATAGTTTCTGCCACACTAAATTCCAGTTTTCTCAAAAGATTTTGTCAAATGTTGACATTTTGTACAAGAAACTATCAAATAGTAGATTATTATACTGATTTACTACTTTTTCTTTTGTACTTAATCTATTCCACTGTTTTATTTCTCTCTTGTTTAATCAAGTAACAGACAGTTTTGATGACTGCCACTTTAGAATATCATTTTAGAAATTGGTATGGCCAGGATACATTCCTTTGCATTTTTCCCATTAATTGCCTTGATATTCTTAACCTTTTATTTCTCTAGATGTATTTTGATAGTGATTTTCTAGCTTCATAAAATAGGGATTTTTTATTTATATGGCATTGAACAAGTAATTTAATTTGTGCAGAATTGTCATTTTTGTTATGTTAGTATGGTCTACCATGAGAATTAGACTTTCCCAAAAATTTTTCGATCTGACTTTATTAGTATGAAAAAATATTATATAATTGTGTTCATATAGTTTTGGGGTTTGTCTTGAAGCAGATTCCCATGTATTTTATGTTGCCTACAATTACTTTATTTTTCTCTTGTTTAATTTTTATTTTAGAAAAAAATCCAAAACATTGTCATGTGAGCAGCAAAACTTAAAAGAGGATTTATAATATGAAACAATGCATTTCAATTTCAATGAAGTCAATGTATTAAATATTAAATTTTGTATTCAAATTTATCCCTCTTCTTTTTTTAAAAATATTTTAATTTTTTAAAGCAACGTGGTTAAGTGACTTGCCCAAGGTCACACAGCTAGGCATTTATGAAGTGTCTGAGGCTGGATTTGAACTCAGGTACTCCTGACTCCAGGGCCAGTGTTTCATCCTATGCACCACCTAGGTGCCCCCCCCCCATCTTTTCTTTCCTTCCTCTAGATTTTGTTCTGTTCTCTGCTCTGTACTGTTTTTTTACCTCCCCTTAGGATGGTTATAATTAAGTATGGACATATATGTGTGTGTGTATGTATGTATGCATGTATATATATACATGTATACATAAGCATATATGTAATATGTGTGTGTGTATATATATATTTATATATATATATATATATATATATACATATGTATTTTTCCCTTTGTAACTCATTCCCTCAAGAGTAGGTTTCTAGAATCGTCATCTATTTCCTTTGAATCAATTTTTCTCATATCTCAATCCTATAAGGTGGTAATTCTTCTGTTTTTATCTTTTTCTAGACCATTTTGCTTAAGAGTCCTATCATACTCAGTTCCAATCCAATCTTTTCTTTCAAATATCCAATTGCTAATAACATTCTTGGACACAGAGCTTACATTTCTGTAAAGAGTAAATACTTTGTCCTTATTGATTCCATTTTAATTATTCTTTTATGTTTACCTAATATTTCTTCTTGTACCTAAAGTTTTCTATTAAGTTCAGCTCATTTTGGAAAACAATGGCCTGAAAGTCTGGCAATTCAAGGAATGTTCTTTTTTTTGTTCAGGATTATGCTTAACATTACTAGGTATGATATTTCTGGCAGCAACTCCAGTTCTTTGATTCTTCGATATGTTGTGTTGCAAGACCTATGTTCTTTTAAAATAACCATTTCTAGGCCTTGTCTATTTCTCTGTCTGAATTGTTTTTTTTTTTCTTGTTGCTCTTAATATTTTCTCCTTAACCTCAGGTTTTTGTAATTATCAATAAAATTCCTGTAAGTTTTCATCCTAGGATCACTTTCAAGTGCTGATAGGTAATTTTTTTCCTATTGCTGCTTTTCCCTCTTGTTCTAATACTTCAGGAAATTTTTTAAAATTACTTCTTGCATTATTATAACAGGAATAATTTTTTTCATTCATAGTTTTCAAAGTAGTCTATTTATTCTTATATTTTCTCTTCTTGATTTGTTCTCCAAATTAGCTGTTTTTGTTGTGAGCTGTTTCACCTCACTTCTATGTTTTCTTGTTTATAGTTTTAGTATTTCCTTGTCTCATAACTTCATTTACTTCTTCTTATTCCATTCTAATTTTCAAAGAGCCAATTTTTTTTTGCCCTGCCATTTCTGAATCTCCTTTTCCAGTTGGTTTTACTTTCTTTCCACAATTTTCTTATTTTTCTTGAATTGTACTTATTTTTTCTTTTGCAATTTTTTTTTCAATTTCTCTTATTTAATTATTATAGTCTTTTTTGAGTTCCTCTATGAATTCTTTTTGAGAAGATAGCTATTTGATACTATTCTTTGGGGTAAGAGAGGTTTTATTTGCTTCAGGATCTGCTTCTGAGTCTGTTCTCTTTCTATAATAACTCTATGGTTGGAAAATTTCTCCTTAAACAACTTATTAAAAAAAGTTTAGCACCTTTTTCTTAATTCTAGCTATTGTCCTGCCACATAGGGGATGGTATCTCTGATCTTAGCAACCTTGTCCTGAGTCCACACTATATACTCCTTTCGCCTTCCATGTCACAACTGGGGACACTCTAGGTATTGTACTGTAAATGATCTTATTCTTAAGCTGAGAAACCCCTGGTGGCTCTAACCTTCAGTTTTTCCTTCTTTTCTGGTAATACGATCAAGAAATTAGTTCTTCTCTAAGTGCCTGCAAAACTGCCTCCAAATCCATTCACCAGGCTTGTGCTGATTTGCTCCTGCCCTGGACTGCATCTCACGTGCAAAACTGCACCTTTTATTTATTTTTAATTTTATATTGGTAGAGGAAATCTGGAGACCTTGAAATTTTCTGACCTACTCTGCCATCTTCCCAGAATCCACTCCCATCTACTATTACTAGTTCTTCTTCTCAAAGAGGACCACATAAAACAACCAAATGATTGGAGTGGTAAGCTACACAATTATGCTTATTATAGTGAGGGGTACATCATACAAGGCATCCTCCTCACTTGCCTTTATCAGAATCATTCCATCCCAGGGTATGATTTATAAGAAACCAGACTATTGACTGCTGTAGGATTCTCTTGGAATAAAAGGGGTTTCAAGTCCTCCTGTAACAGCAAGGCAATCTGGCACATCATCAACCAGCAACCCGCAAGCACTATAGAATACTATGACCAGGCAGATCCTAACCTGTTGTTCTAATCATTAGTACAGCCTTTCCTCTCAAACCTTCCATCTTTGAATTGTGAGTGACTCATCAGAATGATACAATTGCCAATAGCTTTAACACTAGCTTTTACAGTGTCAGTTTGCCATTGAAAGGACTGTTGAGATCCCCTGACCAGCAGGGGATCCATTCAGCTCAGGAGAGAAAAGAAACACATATACACTCAGGTCGGAATATCAGCAGGACGACTGACAGAGACAGTTTATTGAAAACAGTAAACAGTTCTCATAGAAGAAAAACCACAAAATTAGCACATAGAATAAAAACAGTGATGTGACTGTAACTTGCACAGGATGTAATCTAGCAGTATGTAACTCAGGTAAAGAAGTTCTGTAACAGGGTCATCAACAAGTGAGGCCATGGATGTCACAAGTGTGTTATCAAATCAGAGATCTGTGGAAAGCCTTCAGGCTCAAGGGTCACAAAAGCTTAGGCCATTTAGTCATAACTGACCTCTGACACAAACTTGCTAGAGTAGCTCTCAACATAAGACTATACTCCTCCACTGATAATATACTTCCTAGAACTTGTTCTCACCTGACATCCCCAGAACTGTAAAGCTTTCCAAGGTAAATGCCCATCTCAGACCAACTCATTCCAGGGTGGTCATGACCATCACAAATAAAAGAGAATTCTCCCTGGTTCCCATGGGCTTTGCTAGGATCTTTGAAGGGCAAAATGGAGAAGAAATCCATGTGAGAAGCACTAAACATGGGTCAGTTGGTTCTGCGAGATATTAGGCACCATTCTGAAGTGATGAGTGATGGTCTCTATTGCCCTCAGCCAATCTAAAGGGAGTTGAGGTTCAGATTCCCGAATCCTGAGTGGCAGAGATGAGTGCCATGAGGCATCCAGTATGGTAACATGACTCGTGTCTACAGTTACTTTTTTATGTGATTATGAATCACTTTGATTTCCTCATCTGTCAATTTCCTTTGACCATTTGTCACCTGGGGAACAGCTTGGTTTTTTTTATTATTATATTTATATTTACTTTTACACCAATGATGTTTTTTCATACATTACTAAAATATTCTTGTCTAAGAATAAACATAATACCCCCTAAATATGCACCCTCATAAGAATAAAGGAAAGGAAAGTGAAAAAAATAAAAATAAAAAAACAATAATAAAAATGTGATTCAGTCTATCTTACACCACTGACTCTGTTGCAGGTGGATCACATTCTTTATAAGTTCATCACAAAAGCTACTTCTATAGTTTTCCACCATTGCCATTGCCATAGCAATTCCTTCCATTAGTATTTGCCCACTACCCTATACTATATTATTTCTCTCTCTCCTTTTACTCTCCCTCTTCTTAAATGTGCTGTAGGGTAGCTGAGTGGTGCAGCAGACTGATCACCAGCCCTGAGGCCAAGAGGCCCTGAACCCACCTATCACCCCTAATGCCAAGTAACCATCTGGCCCTGTGGTCCTGGACAGGCCATCCAATCCCAGCCACTTGCAAGAAGCAAAAAAGAAAATTTGTCATATGTGACCTCTTTCCCTCACAGTCCACCCTATCCTCCATCACACACATCCCCCCTTCCCCCAGCCCCCTTCTCTCCTTCTTACTCTAGATGTCTATACCCCATTGAGTATATATGCTGTTTCCTCTCTGAGCCACCTCTGATGAGAGGGAAGGTTCTCTCATTCCCTCTCACCTTTCCCCCTTTCATACTATTGCAATAAAAGAAAATCTTATTTTATGAAATATCTTAGCCTATTCCACCTCTCCTTTCTCTTACTCCCATTACATTTCCCTTTTAGCCATTGACTTCATTTTTACAATATATTATATCTTCAAATTCAGCTCTCTCCTGTGCTTCATCTATAAAAGCTCCTTCTACCTGCTCTATTAAATGAGAAGTTTCATATGACTATTATCAGTATCATTTTTCTACGCAGGAATACATGCAGTTCATCATCATCAAGACCCTCATATTTTACCCTTCTCCTCCACTCTCTATGCTTCACCTGAGTCCTCCTATCTTTGAAGATCAAGCTTTACCTTCAGCTCTGGTTGTTTCAACAGGAACAGTTGAAACTCCTCTGTTTCACTGAAAGTCCATCTTTCCCCTGGAAGAGGATATTCAGTTTTGCTGAGTAATTGATTCTCGGTTACATTCTGAGTAATTTTGCCTTCCAAAATATTATATTCCAAGCCCTACAAGCCGTTAATGTAGTTGCTGTTAAGTCCTGTGTGATCCTGACTCCAGCTCCGTGATATCTGAATTGTATCCTTCTGGCTGTTTGTAATATTTTCTCTTTGACTTGGGAGTTCTGGAACCTGGCTATAATATTCCTGGGGGTTGTTTTTTTGTTTCTCTTTCCAGTGGAGATCAGTAGATTCTCTCAATTTCTATTTTTACCCTCTTCTAGTATATCTGTGCAAGTTTCCTGTAGGAATTCTTTAAAAATGAGGAGAAAGCCCTTTCCCTGATCATGACTTTCAGATATACCAAAAATTTTTAAATTATCTTTCCTGAATCTGTTTTCCAGATCAGTTCTTTTTTCAATGAGATGTTTCATATTTTCTTCTATTTTTTCATTCTTTTGGTATTGATGTATTGTTTCTTGAATTCTCATAAACTCAACAGCTTCCTTTAGTTGCATTCTACACCTGAAGAATTTGTTTTCCTCAGAGAGCTTTATCTCTTTATACATCTGGCAAATTCAACTTTTTCTTTTAGGTTTTTGCAAGGCAAATGGGGTTAAGTGGCTTGCCCAAGGAGACACACCTAGGTAATTATTAAGTGTCTGAGACTGGTTTTGAACTCAGGTACTCCTGACTCCAGGGCCAGTGCTTTATCCACTGTGCCACCTAGCTGCCCCCAATTCTACTTTTGAAAGCATTTTTCTTCTCAATAACTTGTTCGACTCCATTTGACCTAAGGACCTAAGCTGGTTTTTAACATGTTATTTACTTTTTTTGTTGTTGTTTTTTGCAAGGCAATGGGGTTTGCCCAAGGCCACACAGCTAGGTAATTATTAAGTGTCTGAGGCTGGATTTGAACTCAGGTACTCCTGACTCCAGGGATGGTGCTCTTATCTATTGCACCACTTAGCTGCCCCCCAACATGTTATTTTCTTCAGCATTTTTTGACCTCCTTGACTAAGCTGCTGACTTCATTTTCATGTTATGCCTGAATTTCTCTCATTTTGTTTCCCAATTTTTCTTCTATCTCTGTTACTTGATTTTCAAAAATCTTTTTGAGCTCTGTCATAGCCTCAGCCCAATTTCTGTTTTTCTTTCAGTCTTTATTTTTTTTAAGTTTTTTTGCAAGGCAATGTGGTTAAGTGGCTTGCCCAAGGCCACACAACTAGGTAATTATTAAGTGTCTGAGGCTGGATTTGAACTCAGGTACTCCTGATTCCAGGGCCAGTGCTCTATCCACTGCACCACCTAGCCACCCCTTCTTGCAGTCTTTAAATGTAGAGCTTGTACTTCCTCATCGTCAGATTGAGTATTTTGATCCTTCTTGGGATCATAGACTATTTATTTCTCAATGGTATTCCTCTTTTTTCTCTATTTACTCATTTCCCCACTTTGTGCCTGGTTTGGGGGTGCTTCTTGAGCTTTTGAGTATTATTGGGACACTCCCCTCATAAGGATCTCAGTGTGTGAAGCTCTGTCTTCCCTCCTGGTCTGTGAATGACCACATGTGCACCCCTCTGCCACGGGGCTGGGGGGGGGGGGTGGTCCCTGCTGTTCTATGGGAGTAATAGACTGGGATTAAGATTTGAATGTGGTCAGAGACACAAAGTCCTGTTCTAGGTACAGAGGACAGATCTCAGAAGTCTCTCTCCACTGCCCTACCTTTGGTAGACTGAGCACTTAAAGGCTCAGTTGCCTGGGGTCTCCTGCTTATAGCGTCTGTTTGCTTCCTTTTCTGGGATCTTGACTGCCCCAGCCAAGCTGCTTGCTGTGTCCCCTGAGGGCTGGGCTGCACGAGCTTGCTCCGGCAGAGGTCCCCCAAATGATCTTCCAAGTTGTGCCTGGTGCAACCTGGTTTGTAAGTCAGGAAACTGCACCTGCTGCCATGAGTGTGGCTCCCAGGTACCTAGGGCTGCCTCTGGGAGCCTGAAGTTCCCTCACTTTTGCGGGCTGCCCTTTCTACCCCATGAAGCAGAGCCTTTCCACTATTTTCCAGGTTTCCTTGTTCTGGAGAGGTGTCTCACTGGATCCCTCTGTGGATTCTGTCTCTCAGAAATTTAGTTAGTGTCAATATTTAATGAGTTTTCAAATATTATAGAGAAAGCATCTAAGAGAGGCTCTTCACCTGTTGCCACCTTGGCTCCACCCCCTACAGTTACTTTAAATGCAATTTTTCTTTCTATCTCTTACTATTGATAATATCATATCATATCATATCATATCATACAATACAATACAATAAAATATAATATAATATAGTATAATATAATATATAAAATTGTTATATAGAGAAATGCTGATGATTTACCTGGGTCTAGGTTATATATTGCTTCTTTGCTAAAGTACTTAATTGTTTCATATAGTTTCTTAATTGATTTTCTAGGAGTCTTGAAGTATGTCATCACATCATCTAAAAGAATGAGAGTTTTGCTTCCTCACTGCCAAATCTAATTCTTTCAATTTTTTTTCTATTCATATTTCTAAAGCTAGCATCTCTAATACGATATTGAATAGTACTGTTAATGGGCATTTGAGATCAATTCATAAATCTATTTGATATTTCACAATTAGGCTTTGTGTCTTTTTCCTCTTCTAAGGTTATTTAGTAAGTCATAATTGAATGTCATTGGGAAGAGTTCACTAATAAAACAGAAGCAGATAGCACAATGGGTTAAAATTCAGAATCCAATAATATGCTGTTTATAAGAGACATATTTGAATAGGAAAGACAAATAAAGATAAAGGAATGGAGCAAAATCACATATGTTTCAGTTGTATTAAAAAAGACAGATATAGGAATCAAAATTTTAGGCAAAGTAAAAAACAAAAGTAGTCCTAAATAAAAGAGATAATTAGAAAGATTCCATTACGCTAAAAGATACCACAATCAATATAGTATTATCTGAAAATTTTAGAACACGTTTCTCTGATTAAGGCATCATTTTTCAAATATATATATATATATATATATATATATATACTCACTATAGAACTGAGTCAAATTAAAAAAAAACTAAAAGGTATTTTTCCAATTGATAAATGATCAAAGGTCAAAAAAGATATGGCTTTTAGTAGAAGTAATCAAAGCAATCTATAATCATGTTAAAATTATCTAATTTAATATAGAGATATGAAAATTAAAATAACTTTGATATACCACCTCATAACCATCAAAAATACCAAAATGCTGTAGTGAATGAGGGAAAACTAATGAACTACTGCTAGACTAGTAAAGTGACACAGCTATTCTATGGAGTAATTTAGACCATACCCAAAGGAATATAAAACTGAACATGCCTGCACTTTTAACCAGCCATACAGGATTGTATTACAAAGAAATTAAGGGGAAAATGCCTATGTTTACAAAACTATTTATAGAAATTCTTTTTGTGATGGCAAAGAATTAGAAATCAAGGAGTTGCTTATCAAATGATGAATTCTGGCACATGCATTTTGGCATTTGTTCGAGTATTAATTGTGATTTAAGAAATGATGAGAGTCAACGTTTCAGAAAAAAAACCCAACATCATAAGAACTAAATGAAACGATGTAAGTGATGTAAGAAGAATTGGTAGATCATTGTGCACAGCAATAACAGTATTATAATCATGATTAACTATGAACTACTTGCCTATTCAGATCAAAACAATTATCCAAAAGAATTTCAAAGAACTCATGGTGAAAAAATGCTATCCATTTCTGGTGAAAGAAACCATGAACTTCAAGTGAAAACTAAAGTATAAATTTCCCCTTTGATTTTTAGTTTTTTTAAAAATATGGCTAATATGGGTATGACTTCAACTGTATAATTGATGAAATATTGATTACATTTTTACTCAGTGTAGAAGTGATTGAGGAGAAATTGAGAAATTTTAGAAATCAGAAAGAGATAAGTATCACCAATGATAATTTTGGTGTGTGTCTAAATATTTGATGAGTGTCAGGTTGAAGAGATGTACACAAGGTCATGATAAAAGCTCTACTGCTTTATTCTTGGATATTCAGACTTTTATAGCAAAAATTTATCTCAGGTGTGACAGGTTAAATGAGACCCCACTGCATAATTTCCTGGGTTAATTTACAATATTTATCCTTAGAAATCTGAAAATTTCCTTATCAGAGAAAGCTCCTAAAAATACCTCTGGGAGCCACAGGATGTCTGAGTTCAGAGTTTACTGGAGAGCTAATAAATCCATTTAATGAGCAAGAATACATATAAATATCTGGTGGCAAAGGTCACTGAAAATATGTGTGAATCACTCTCAGGAACTGGCCCTCCACAGATTCCCCCTTCTTAGGCATGCTGAAGCTTTAGACAATGTGGTAGGACAACTATATTTAGTCCCAGAGAAAGAAGACATTTGAGACAAATGGGAATAATACACAATATCAATAATAATGCAAAGATATCAGGAAGCATGCTCACTAATAGGTTCATAAAATGAAAAGGATGAAACCTGTTAACAAAGTTAAACAAATTAACAATATCTTAGTTCAGTTCCATTCCAGGTGCCAATGCAATATCATTAACCATTTTATGCAACTGATTCATATCTATAGTTATAGAATCATTATGCCATATTACATAAATTTTTATATTAGCCAATGGATTAATTTAACTATTATATATTTTTTTAGGTTTTTGAAAGACAATGGGGTTCAGTGGTTTGCCCAAGGCCACAGAGCTAGGTAATTATTAAGTGCCTGAGGTCGGATTTGAACTCAGGTACTCCTGACTCCAAGGCCGGTGCTCTATCCACTGTGCCACCTAGCCACCCCTGAAGTATTATATTTTAAAGGAATAACACAAATAGCAGAAAATCTACAATCACATTGCAATTGTAATCTCATTTTGTTTGCATCTACCTGATCACCTATGTTCATTACAGAGGTTTGTAATTTATTAATCAAGTGATAAATATCTTCATTAATTCTCTCCTAAATCTTTAATGCTCCAGTAATATTTTTTGATAATTCTTGAATATATTTGGCTTCTATTTTTTTATTCACCACTTGAACAGAAATAACTGTAGAGGTGGCCGCCATAGTGGCCACCACAACACTTAATATTGCAAATACAGTGCAACTAATCCATCTCTTTTGCCTAATTCTCTTTAGTACCTTTTCTAAGAACTCATCAGTAAGAGACATATACCAGCCTTCTACCTTGGTGCGTATTATAGCAAATTTTGGTTGCCTTATCATGGAAACAACATCATCATCCATCACTTCCTTACTTACACATGCTCAAATAGTGCAATTGTAACAGTTAATATTATATCCTCCTTTTTCTCTAGTAATATTGAAATTTTTGAAGGATCCTATCATGAAAGTACTATCTGGTCCTGTGCATGCAGTCACAGACAATTTCTTTTTTGCATAAGATATTTTGCTCAACATCTTATTCCATTGTATATATCTTATTTCTTCTATTGTTGCCATAACCTTCCATATCTCTGAATTAGCTAACCCTATTTCTGAGTTTGTAATTGGTTTAATATAGCCTGGAATACCCCATTGAATAACTCTATCAGGCGATTTTTGCACTTATAGGAAAACACAATGATGATAAATTCTTCTATTGGAGGTGTGACAGGCAACCCAGGGTGGAAAATGTTCATTTTTAAAATCCCGAGCATATAAATTTAAGCAAGGAAGTTCTGTAGGAAATATTTTTCTACCTTCAGTATTTCCTACAAATGGAATTCCTGATATTACTAAGGTCTTAAATGCTCTCATGATATAAATATTTAGATGAGTTGAATGATTAGTTTTACTTAATTAAGCACATGGTTCAACAGTACATGTTTTACAAAAACATATAGGTGTCATAATATTTAAACCAGAAAAATTGGGCCTAATTTCTCTTCTCAGCATCGCTTCTTTGATATCTCCAGTAGGAATTTTGTTATATCCCAAATAATATGCAGCTTCCCCTATTAATACAATTTCATCCATACTCTCTCCCAATATTCAATTCCCTTTACAGTCCCCAAATTTTTCATGAGTAGTGTAAGCATCATAAATTGTCCCATAAGTCCATGTTGTGCTCTCCTTTTGCTAGGTCTGTCCTTTTTTTTTTCTCTTTTCTTTTTTGATTTCTTAAGTGTAAATAATTCATTTTTTGTGTTACTTGTATTTTTATGGTCAGCACAGTCTGATATTCCTTTCTGGTTTCCAGACAGTTTATCCATCTGTGGACAAAACAGAAGCATACAATTGGCCCAGGTTAATATTAATCCATTCATTTTCTTTATTGATGCCTTAGGGTTTTTCCATGTGACCATGCCCTTCTCTTCATGTTGCATATCCTTATTAAAAATCTTCTGCAGGTCTTAGTTGTTTATCATTCATGGTATATAAGGCAAGTTGTTTCCCTTTTGTTCCTATATATTCCCCCTTCCTTTGCACTTTAGAAATCTCCTAAGATCTTTATGTTTTCTTTATACTAAAGCTTGACCAGTGGTATTATAGGGAATATATGTAATATGTTTTATGTTGTAATATAGGCAGATTTGTTTAAATGCCAGAGAATTATATCCAGGGCCATTATCTGTTTTTGTGGATTTTGATATCCCTGCAATAGTAAAACAAGGGAATAAATGATTAATTGTACTTTGTGTAGCTTCTGAGCTTTGTGCTGTTGCTGTTGTATGTTAACTAAATGTATCTACAGTAACATGAATTTCATTTTTTCCAAAAGGTGCATCCATCTGCCACAATTCATTAGGAACCTGGCCTCTAGCATTCTTAGAATAATTTGAAGGGGTAGGTAAATATGGGATGCATATGTTAACAGATTTTTACTATATATCCCGCTTGTTCTCTGGTGATTTTAAATTTTTTCCCTGGTAAAAAGACATTCTAATGAAATTTTTGTGAGAGGGCCAGCTTGCTCTTCTACTCAGCTTATAAGAAGTGGAAGAGTTAATTGATCAGCCCTTTGATTACCTTCATACACAGGCCCAAACAATCCAGTGTGGGGATTTTATATGTTCAAAAAGAAAGGATTGTATCTATTTCTTTTAACTTCTTGTAACCCTTTAAAGAGTTGATATAATTCTTCATCAGTACAATGTTTAATAAAAGCTGTTTCTATGTGTCTGATTAATATCTATAAAAATGTTAAGGGTTTGTGGATGTTCTTTTAATACCATTAATTGGGCATATAATTCATTCTTTTGTTTTGATTTAAAAGGAGTTTGTAATTTCTTTTCTATTATTGTATTTATCCTTCGATCTTCAGGTCTATAACAAGGTCCATCACATTGTTCAAAAATTTCAGGAAACCCAGATTGTCATAACTTTGAATATTTTCCCTCATTACCTCTCTAAAGCAACCAATCATTAACTCCAGGCTTTGACATCATTACAGTAAAATAGCTTGTACTGACAAAACTAAGTCATGAGTAACATCTTACTCATCATTAAGTTACCTAATATGGGTTACATAATTTTCAATTTCTGAATCATTTTTCAAAGTTTCTCACATTTATTCTGTATTATTGGAAATTATTGCATTTAAGATATACTTTCCAATCTCTTATACAACCTTCTTCTAAGTTTACCATTTTTGTTTCTTTCAAATTGAACATTAAATTCTTAACCTACATGAAACATAATGTTTCCATGCTGACATCTCATTCTCTTAATCTTACAACTGAATATCTTTTACACATAAATTTCTTTCACATCTCTCTATTATAAACTTATTTTCCTCTTGATCAAATGTACTCCTATTTCCAAAATGAGAATAAGATTCTCTATGAATTATATATATATATATATATATATAATTTCAAAAATCCAGTGTAAAACTTTTTGCCAATGACAGGGTTACAGGATACACAAATTATTTTTTCTTCTTAAATGATATATATTAAGTGAGCTACTTTGATCTTACATACAAATAATCCATTTAAGAAACACTAGGTGGAAGAGCACAGCTTTTCACAAACTGTCTGGGCCAAAAGACCTTGAGAGATATAACCTGTTGGTAAGGTATTCTCTAATTTTCTTACACCAAAATTTTACAAAGGTTATGCATGACATTTCAATTCATTCATTGTTTGTTATTGCAACATAATCTTAAAGTTTCAAAAAAATTGCCTGAATCTGTTCTTATACAAAGTTTACTCATTTTACATAACACATTTCAATTTAATGTATATTCCCTTTACTCCCTAAAACTCTATAATACCTAAAAATTTCTTGAGACTAGATACTTCTAAAATCCTTTTTTATGATTACAAGATTTTATTTATATTCTTTTTATGAACATATATAACAAACATATTCAAAATTACCTTAAATTATTTTCCTTTTTAAAATATAAAAGTTTGAAAATTCTTCTTATCTATATCAGTGCTATTCTAATTTCTCAATATTATAATTTATAAGAGCTTTCTATCCTCAGTGACAAAATGATGTTCTTGGAATTGGAGATTCCTCCTATTTTGAGATATCAAGATAGTATGCACTAATTATTTACCTTTGCAGTTAATCATTCCTTGCTCACCCCCACCCAAAAAAAATTAACATGCTAATTAAGACCAGTCAAAAAACAATTCTAGGGAAAATCCCAATCTCCTCCATGTCCCCAACAAGTACAATCTGCCAAATCAGCAAACAAAACTCCCAGTCAATCAGATCAGATCAGAAAAACATCAACAGAAAACACAAGAAAACAATAGAACCCCTTCTCCTCCAAAAACAACATCACCATCAGGAGAATCTCCTTTTGGTGCCAAGTCATGAGGTTCTGGGAAAAAAAGATCTAATTTTGAAAAGAGAGAATGGAAAGAAGGTTGTTCAGTCAGAACACAGAGAACAGGAGCCCTGAGAGACAGCTGAGAGCTTCACCCTGCCTGTATTTTAAAGCAAATACATATATAGACACATAAACAGAGTCAGAGCATTTTGAACCAGAGAGGCCCCCGAAATCCAGAGAAACCCCACCTTATTCTCCCTTTAAACATTACCCAAAGACAAAAAAAGACAACAGGATGCCAGATAAACACACACACTCTGTCTGGAAAACAAAAACAAACACCACCAAAGGTGGTAACTTTTCAAAAACCAGAGGGAAAATACAGAGAACATACCATTTTTCACAATGCATTTTTCCATTCAAAGGTTTTGATATTTAACACTACTTGATTTTAACTATAAATAGCTATACTGTTTGAGAAGACAAGCAGTCACTTCAAAATCCTTCAACCAAATTGGAATGTCCTCTGTCCCCCTTCAGCTTAGAGTAAACCAAATAACTTCTTTTTAAAGGAACAACCCTAAAATCTTTTCTCGGAAGGAAGTCTTCTGTTTTTAAATCCTCAATTGTCTCATTATTTTCTGTAATATCAAATTATGTACTTTAAAATGGACCTGATTATCTTGTCTTTCTGAAATTTACATCTTCAAAGCTTTCTTAATGTCAAGTAACATTTTTTGTGATTATACCTTCCTCATCTACGAATACTCACTGTCACTTTCTTTGTTTCCATAACTTCAAATAAATTCCATTTGTAACATTTTTTTAACATTTTATTTTATCTTATTTTATCAAATCTTCATGAACCAATTCTCTCTTTCTTAGCTGGTGCTTTTTATGAATTCCTCTCTCAGTTAACTTCAAACTCTAGATAAATGAGCCATGAGCAAACAAGCTGTCTGATCTCTCACACACCTTTGAACTGCCTGCTACAGCATAGAAAGAAATTGTGCAAAATTTTCATTAGCTGCTGGTTCTATTTTTGTAAATGAAGTATTGTCTCCTTCCTTTTCAAGCAATTTTAGCCATGCCTGTTTCACAGCGATGGCTATTTGTTGGTATGCCTGTAAGCTATAGCCAGTTTGCTTACTTACTTTTGTCCTTTGACCAGTTCTAGAGAACATTTCAAACATTATTCTTGACCCTGCTGCTTCATTTCTTCTAGCCTGACTAGTATAATTCTCCAAAAATTCAGTTTTCCATGTCAAGTAATCTCCTGGTGTAAGAGCAGTTTTTGCAGTCGTGGTCCAATCTTCTGGGGCTAATATTTGCCTAGCTAATATTTCTCTCATAGTTAAAACATCTGGGCTATTGTTTATTGCTGATTTTAATTCTTTAAATATTTTGAAATTTAAATTATCATATTCTCTCCAAACAGTCCCTGGAATCTTCTGCTCAGGTCTCTCAAGCACGGGAAAAGAGAACAATAACTCTCTCATGTCCCATGGAATCTTCTCTCCTTTATCTATTGCTTTTTGGGCAACATTCATTATGTCCCTTATCTCTGTTAACATTTTCTTCTTTAGACCATAAGGCAGCAGAAGATGGGTTATTAAAGTTAGGAGGAGTTGACATTGAATGTAAATGCCGCCATCTTATCTTCCTGCTGAATAGTTTGAATATCCACACCAACTTTTAATATACTCTGAACCAAAGGAACACCTCTAGGTGCAGTCAGGCAGATTTTTAAAATATTCCATATTCCTTAGGAATAGACTCCTAAATGGAAATGCCTCCTGACCTTCCTGCTTAAAATGTTCACTTATATGTTTCCCCACAGTTTCCTATTTTTCAGTATTTAGTACTCCTTCTTCTGGAAACAAAGGAAAACATTTTTGTACACATTCAATAAATTCTTCCAATTGTTTTGTTGTTATTGACAAGCCTCTTTCTTTAACTATCTGCTTTAGCACTTTCAAATAATGTACTCTATCCTTAGACTATTCCTGTCCCATATTAATGCTCTGCTTTAGACCTAATGAAAAAATAAAAAAAGTATACACCTCTTCTGCCTGCTCTCTTGTAGCACTGTGACCTGCAGGTATCCAGACAGAGTCTTTCCTTTCAAGACTGATTCCCTTCCAGGTCATCCCTGTTTCAGGTGCCACTTATTTCCAGTGATAGTTCTGGGGTGTGTGTGTGTGTGTGTGTGTGTGTGTGTGTGTGTGTGTGTCTAAGCATTTGAAGAGAATTGGGTCAAATACAGACACACACACAAGGTCATAATAAAAGCTCTACTGCTTTATTCTTGGATACTCAGACTTTTATAACAAAAACTTATCTCAGGAATGACAGGTTGAATGAGATCACACTGCATAATTTCCTGGGTCAATTTACAATATTTATCCTTAGAAATCTGCAGACTTCCTTATCAGAAAAGCCTCCTAAAAATACCTCTGGGCACCACAGAATATCTGAGGTCAGAGTTCACTGGAAAGCCAACAAATCCAACAAATAATGAGCAAGAATACACACATATCTCTGGTGGTAAATGTCACCAAAAATATGTGTAAATCACTCTCAGGAGCTGGCCCTCGACAGAAAAGTATGCTAAAATAAATAATAAATTGAGATGCAAAAGAAATTGAAATGAAATGGATAGCATCAACTCTGATACTTTCTCCCCAAATTAAATCCCATGATTCTTGAGAATTAGGTGAGGTTATTTTGGGAAGACTTCTTAGCCATGAAAACTTGAAAGTGGAATAATGAGTAATATTGGAGCCATGTAACATATTTGTTTATCCTTAAAATAGTGCTTATGCTCCAAAATTTTATAACATAAAAATAGTTTGGTGGAGATATTTATTAAATGAAGAGACTCAGAATAAATGATCAAAATATTTAATTCATGATGGGAAGAAACAAGAGTCAAATAAGTCTCTGAAAAGATGAAGAGGGTTATAAAAGAGTTTTCCTTTTAGGTTTAAAATAATAGAAAATGAATTGGTTAGTGACAGAATAATTCCTTAATGATGATGTTTGTCCTTCATTCCTGAAAAATATCATGACATCAGGGAAGTGATGCTATGACAAACACATTAATTGAATGTAGTGAGAGGCATGCTGTGCTAAGTCACTAGCCTTACTTTCTCTTTTAGAGCCATCTGGGTCCAGTGATCATATATGAATCAGGATGAGTGGAGATGACCCTGCATGAGAGGCAATCAGGATTAAGTGTGACTTGCCCAAGGTCACACAGCTAGTAAGTATCAAGTATCTGAGGACAGATTTGAACTCTCATCATCCTGACTCCAAGGTCAGTGCTCTATCTGCTGTGCCACTTAGCTGTCCTACTTCCTTAATAGAATTAATAGGATCCATGTAGAACATATTGTGAGAGATGGCAAAATATCTTGGAAAATTCAAAATTTCCTTTGTGGAAAAAAAGAGGAAATGATGACAGACAGCTCCTTTCTGGATTTAGAATCAAATAATGGTATTTTGAAGGATACATAACTTGAATGGTAACTAAGAGTACAAGTAGAAAGAAAATGAAAACATTTATTAAGTACCTATTGTAAACTAGAGCTATGCTAAATACATTTCAATTATCTCATTTCATTTTCACAACTCTAAGGAAAAGGTGTTATTGAAGAAAGGTGAAAGGTGGTATACTATTTGCTGTTGAAAAAACTGACAGAGGTCAAATGACTTGTCTGGACTCAGACAACTTTTATCTGTGATCAAATTTGAACTCAAGTCTTCCGACCTCAAGGCTCATGACTGTTTCAACTATTTCACATAGATTCATAATATTCTTTCTCCTTGGATTGAGTTGAGCAACATGAATGATAGAAAAGTAGCTGAGGGAAAATGGAAAAAAATAGAGGTACAGGAAAAACTGCTTTGCTTTCCCCATATAAAGTTAGCCTCTTAATAAGACATTGGCTATGTGTATCCTTCTTAGGTCAGACCTATGATTCCAATCTCTGGTTAATTATTAGACAATTTATCTAACCTTATTATAATTTAGAAACTATAAAATAGTTTGTTAAGTTGTAGAAACAAACAAAATTCTCCCAGAAATAATGGATACAGAAACTGAAGATTCCCTGTCCTCAATTAGATAGAGTAACTTATACTTTGGCAAGTGAATTATAGAGTTCTGTTTAAAAAGAAAGAAACTAAAAGAAGTAGTGAAAAAATTCTAAGAGGAATAGAGGAAATTCAGTATAGTAGAAGCTAATTTCAATTATTAATAACTATTGTTTACCTTGTTTCTTCTCATTTATCACCTTTATTGTTTGTTGTACCAAGTGTTAATGAGGGACCTCAGGGACAAATAAAATAAATAAAATATAGCAGAAGAATTTATCAATTAAATGCAAAAATAAATATGCAGAAAATGGAAGGAAAAATATTAATTAGAGAGCAGTATTTAACAATATATTATTTATATAAAAATACTTGAAACCTAGATGTTCACATAATCAAAATGGAATCTGACATCAATTTTTATAATATTTCATATTAACTCTAAAGAGCAGGAAGATAAATAATGATTTTAAACCAGGTAATTATATAAGCATTTAAAATGATAAAATGAGAAATTGCTTGTTGATTAAAGATACCATAGACAGTGGCATAATATATAAGAATATAAGAAAATTTTTGAAAATTCAAATTATAGTGGGTAGAGCCACGATGGTAGCATGAAGTCAGGAATTCTGGGAAACCCATTCCCCCCAAAACCCCAAAAGCCATCAAATTATGACTCTAGCCAAAATTTAGAGGGGCAAACAATCTTGGTTTACAACCAAGAATCAACTACCCAACAAAACTGAACAGCTTCTTTCAGGGGAAAAGATGGACTTTCAATGAAACAGAGGACTTTCAGACTTCCCTATTGAAACAACCAGAGCTGAACAGAAAGTTTAATCTCCAAGTACAGGACTCAGGTGAACCATAGAAGGGCTAGACAAAAAGGACTAACTATGAAGAACTTAATGATGTTGAACTGTTTGTATTCCTTCATGGGAAGAAGATACTGATAATTCATATGAACTTTCTCATTATAAGAGCTGTTAGAAGGAGCATAGATAGACAGGTCACAGGGAGGAGCAGAATATAATGGTATAATATAGTAAACAGATGGAGTCAATAGGTGATAAAGGAAAGTACTGGGAGAAAGTTGAAGGAGAGGAATTAAGGGGCTAAGATATTTCACGTAAGAGTCAAGAAAAAGCTTTTTCAATGGAGTGGAACAGGGGAGGACAAGGGGAGTGAGTGAGCCTTCATTTTCATCAGAAATGGCTTAGAGAAGAAATAACATACACATTAAATAGGGTATAGAAATCTAGCTAGAGAAAAATGACAAGAAAGGGATGTGATAAGAGTGAATGGGGGAGGGAAGAGGGGAGTAGGTGATAGAAGAGAGGGAAGATCATGGGAGAGGGTAGTCAGACACAACACACTTCTGAATAGGGACAGAGTGAAAGGAGAGAGAGAGAGAGAGAGAGAGAGAGAGAGAGAGAGAGAGAGAGAAGAATAAATGATATTGGGAAGGAATAGAGTAGAGGGAAATGCAACTAGCATTAGCAACTGTGGGAAAAAAATTGGAAATATTGAAGCAACTTTGTTAGTAGACTTATGATAAAGAAGGCAATTCATCCCAGAGACAGAACCATTGCAAGCTGAACACAAACTGAAGTATATAATTTTTTGTCTCTCTCACTATTTTTTTAGGATTTTTTGCAAGGCAAATGGGGTTAAGTGGCTTGCCCAAGGCCACACAGCTAGGTAATTATTAAATACCTGAGGCTGGATTTGAACTCAGGTACCCCTGACTCCAGGGCCGGTGCTCTATCCACTGTGCCACCTAACCGCCCCCCCTCTCTCGTTATTCTTGAGGTTACTCATCTTCTTAGGGTGAGGGGGTTTATGTTTACTCTCATAACAAGATTATTATAATAACATAAAATAAATAAACCAAAAAATAGAAAAAAATGCAAGTTAATAGAGCAACTGACAGCAGAAGAATTATAGTTAGAGACCTCAACATGACCCTTTTAGACCTAAAATAATATAACAAAAACCAAACCAGTAATGGGTTAAAGACCTAAATATTACCATGATAAAAACTTATATATGACAATTTTTGATGATTATTACATGGAAACAGTAAGGAATAATAATAAAATAGCTGTAAATGCTGTATTTGCAAAAATTGAAATGTTACAGCAATAAAAATTCATAAACAAATGTAAAAGAGGAAAGATATTCAACAAACACTTTCCTGACTATCCTGAGGAGTCATTTTCTTAAAAAGTTATTAAAAAATTCAAACTTAAATTGTAAATAATTTAATATGAAAGATTAGTAGTCAAGTGACTAATAAAAAGAGAAAATCATAGACACAATAGGTGATTTCATATAACAAAATGAAAATTAAGCAATGTTTCACAATGTTGGAAGTATAGCCTGTGTAGTCCTTAAGTGACTAATTATACATTAATGGCTTTTTTTCACCAAGAGATGAAATGATTAATCTTTGGTATGCAAATTAAAAAATTAATGCAATGAATTTAAAAATCTAAAAATATTAAAGAAAAAATTATATAATGGGGAAATATTATTAAGATCTAATGGGCCTGATAAATTTAAATGAAAGGAATAGACTAATAAATTAATAAATTCTTAGTGAATTTAATTTTTAGTAAATTTCCAAAATCCAAAATGACAAAAGAATTATAGTGAAATAATGGTCATATTAGAGACTGGTTTGACATGCTAATGAAATTGAAAATGAAAATAATACCTACAAAAAATTAAAATATCTAGATTCCCAGAGTAAATATCCAAAAATTCAATCTAATTTCAGAAATATAAATTAAACAAAGCATAAATTATACCCAAATTCCAAAGAACAAGTTTATTTATAAAACATGAAAATTTGACCAAACAATGTAGAATGAGAATCACAGGAAATTAAAAGGACCATTTTATTTACCTAAATTAGAAATGTTTTAAGACAAGTTTGATATAGTTGGAAAGAAATATTTATTTGGAATAAAATTTTATATCATTTCTCTAACAAAGATCAGATATCATTTGATAAAAATGTCACTTCTCCATAAAGAGAAAATTTGTTAGGAAATATTAACAGCAATTTGTCAAAAGAAAAAAAGAAAGCTTTCAACAGTGACATAACATATTCTACAACTCATTAATAATATAATGAAAATTATAATGAAAATTAGTACAGTTCTAAGGCTGTTGCCATATGTGGTGGGAGGGAACCTGTATTAACATTTTCCAAAAGATTTCTGTAACAAGAAGAGAATTCCTAAATGCATCCAAGCCATAATTACTGTGGCCATTTTATATCTCTTTCATGATGCTGGTAGAGGAGTGGATGGCAAGTAACTTAAAGTTTGGCACTCTCCAATGTTAATTCATAATACCATTACTCTAATGAGCTTCCCATTTTCCTGTCCAGTGAATTTACCTATAATTGCTTTACCTCTGGAAATAATTCCTCTTTATTTTATTTTTTTTTTTGATTTAATGGGTATTGGAGAACATTTGAATCTAGAATTTTATTGACTATATTACTATCTTTTTTGTATTTTAATTTGTCAGTCCAATTTCCCGAGGGATATTATGTGTGCAAATGGAAAGGTCATTTTCAGTTTGTTGGGGAAAGGAATTGGGGAGTTGGAAAAGGAGAGGAAGGCTGTGTTTTGGTAATTTTTTTGCATTGGTAACTTTTTAAAAAATACCTTCTTAGCAAATCCATTAAAAATAATAAAATTAAAATAAAACTAAATAAAATGATAGAGTATTAGAACGCAACTACTGGTTGGTTGATAATGATACTAAAGAAGAACTAGAGAGTTAAAGTAGCCAATATCCCTGTAACTTAGCATTACCCCTAGAACATGGTGAAGGTATCAAGAATTAAGTCCCCTTTATATAACTTTGTATATTCTTTTCTGAATTTCACAAGAAGAGAAATTTATTCTCTTTTATTCTCCATATCATTGCAGTTTAAGATACTAATTCATAGAAGACTATTTATCCATGACTATCCATTGGAACAAGGACATAGAGCTTAGAATTGAGAGACTTTGAACAGGTTATTAGAATTAAGTGATATTGTCATTTTTTTACTGTTCAAATTTTTCCATTAGGAAACTGCACTCAATCACAGATTTCCATGTCATCCCTAAAAATAATTTTTAGTATCGATGCTTATGCTGATCATTGATCACTATATAAAGTCCCTACATATTAGCTGGACATATAAAGATTTTTAAAAAAACCCTTAAATTATTTTCTTCTTTGACAGGACTTTCTTTCTTTCTTTTTTTTAAACTTGAGGCAGTTGGGTTAAGAGTGACTTGCCCAAGGTCACGCAGCTAGGCATTTATTAAGTGTCTGAGGCCCGATTTGAACTCAAGTCTTCCTGACTCCAGGGCTGATTTTCTATCTGCTGCACCAGCTAGCTGCCCCACTTTGTAATAATTTTGAATAAAAGACTTTCTGTAACACTAGCAATTGTTTCTTTAAGCATTATAATAAAGATATAATTATAGTTTTGAAGTATTTTCCAGTTAAGGGATGTTTATTCAAGATTCAAGTTTGATTTATAGTACTTTTTGTCATAAATGGAAAAATTCCAATATCAGAATATTACATCTCCTTTTTAGATATTGACATGTGCCTATCTTGGATGAATGTATCTAGATACTTTATGTTCTTTATAGAAGACTAGGTAAAAATTACAATAATGCTAAATTAATTGAGTTAAGTGAAGAAACATGACATGATGCATAAAAGTATTTTGGAATAAAGAAGATTGTAATTCAAGACTGAATCTTGACATATACTAACTGACTAGAACAGAGTGATTATGGACAATTAATGTGCCCTCTCAATGCCATAAAGTACCTTTCTAAGACTATAATTAAAAAAGGGATTGCCAGAATTAAATACCATACTAATGTAATTATATGAACAGGTAATAATGGTTCTGAAAACAATTCTTTAAAGACATCAAGGATAAAATATTTTCATACTTTTAAACCTGATGTTTAAAATCAATACTCAAAGAAATAGCTTTATTTTTCTGTAAGATAATTTATAATGAATTATGACAAACCATTTAATTTCCCCTTATCCTTGATTTTATAATAAAGAAAATATATTTATCCTCCAAAAATATTATAGGCATATCCATGCACATAATTAGTCTTTTCAAAACATCTGTCAATTAAGTGGTTTGGTTTAAGAAAAATATGTTCATGTTTCACAAGAGATTTCAGTCCCTGGAAAACATTATGAAAAACTTCCAGGGTTTAAGGTTAAGGGTCATATATATGTACATATATACCCACAGATCATCTCCTGTGTTAAAATATTGCTACACTTTTCTTTCTGAGAAGTCAAAACTTGCAATTGTGGACTAATCTTAGGGTCTATGTCAGCCATTGGTGGAAAGGAATGTCAATTTCCATTATGAAATGAAGCTATTTAAGATTGCAAAAGAATAGGTTATACCATGGAGGATTTCTTTTGACTTATTACAATGCTTTTCCTGCATACTTATAGAGTGCCATTTTAGATTGCCTATCTTTTTAAAAAATATTTTTTTCTAACAAGATTATCTAAGTTAAATGTCTGACTGACATGAAAGACTAAGATGTTACTGATATACCATTTTGACAAATTATGCAACTGTTAATAATAAAAAACTCACTTAATTCTCACAAAAATAGTTATTATTGCCAGATTATATAGACATTGTACCTTGCAGTGCATGAAAATCTGTTCCACTTACTCTGAGTTTGTTACCCATAAGCAACAAAGAGAAAAAAGAGAAAAATAATTAATGGATTCAGCATCCTCAAATGTCAACTAGGAACAATTTAGCTAACATGTACTTTTTCATGTCACAACTCACTCAAAGAAAGCAATGATATGGAGAATAAAACAGAATAATTTTCTCTTCTTGCAAAATTCAGAAAAGAAGCATCCATGGAACATGGAAGTATGAAAGGTAAGTATAAAAATGAGATGCACAATAATAACAAAGGAATCTACTTGCAGAGTAGTTAAGAAAAGTTTTAAATAAAAAATGCTTTCTGAATTGCATCTTGAAAAAGAGAAACTATTCTGAAGAAACAAGAGTCCTTCCCAAATGTACCATGGAGCATGCTCAGAATGCACTTTAAATCATGAGGTTGAACAGAACCTATTAGAGTTTGCATATTGAAATGAGATCCCCAACCACATATGATTTCCCTCTCTTCCCCAACTGTGTCCGTGATAGAGAGTTAGAGTACTATGTTATTTAAAAGGAAAAACATCTTCGTACTTAAACTTGAAAAGAGAAATAATGTAATTCCTGTAGTGAATAATGTTGCAGAAGCTTCTTCATGTTTTTTTTTTGTTTCTTCATCTAGCCATAATATTGATGTCATCTAAGAGACAGAGGTTGTAGAGGACTGACAAAAAATTTCCTTTTTTCCATTTCTCTCTGTGTTTTATCTATAAATCAATATCTAATCTATACCTATATTATTTCTATATCCATATCCATATCCGTATTCATATCTATATATTCTCTGATCTTAAATGACTAAATAAATATTTCCGTTGAGTTTGTAGAGGTTTGGAGGTGACTTTTTGAATTCAAGATATGAAGAGATCCTAGATTTACTGAGTGATGCTTTCTAGTGCCGAGGACTTTGTCCATTAGAAAATATGTCTATGGCAATTTTGCCAGTGACTAAAAAGAGTGTTTCAAGACTGACACATTTTACCAGGAGATATATATATATATATATATATATATATATATATATATATATATATATATATATATGGAATTTTGGACATTGCAGAAATGAGATCAAATTTGAAATGCTTAAGCAATAGTTCTGATAAATGCTTTAGGCAAATAAAAGCTAGTATATACATAGTACTTTAAGGATCATAAAACACTTTTATACATGTTATGTCATTTAATTCTTAAAATCCAAAGCGATTTCTGCTATTATTAACAACCCCATTTTGCCAATGAGCATTTTGAGGTATAGAGAGGTTAAGTGACTTTACTATCATCCTACTATCCTACTCTCATCCTACAGCAATCAAATACCAGAAACATGATTTGAACTAAGGTCTTTCTGACACCAAGTCCAACACTTTATCCAAGATATTTATGTTGTATCATCTAATTTCCTCCTACATATCCTGGTAATTTATAAGTATCAACCTCACACCAAATGGCAAGAAAATCATAAATTATGTTACTTAATTCTATTTTAAGACAGTCATCTAATTATATTATTGGTCTTTTATGCTTCATATTTGTGTGTGTGTGTGTGTGTGTGTGTGTGTGTGTGAAAGAAAAAATGTACAATTGTACCAAGCTTGAATTAAATTTGAATTGAATATTTTTTTTATTCCTTTAGAGGAAAATAGTAACAACTTTGAATAATTTTTTCTTCGAGACCAGTATTCCAAATTACAGAAAAAAATGAAATTTGAGAAAAAGGAGCTTTCTATTATAGATTAGACTTCCCTAGGTTGAAAGCCATTCTGGTTCTCATTTCAGTATCCAGAATATCTGAACATTTGGAAGAGGGAATAGTTAAAGTGTCCACTTCCCTTGAGCTAGTAAAGATTTCTTAATGTTAGTGGTGATTTGGAGATATATCACAGAGAACAGGGTAGCAGAGTGAGACAAATGATGGTGAAAACAATTCAAAATGTAATCTGTCAGGGTTTCTCTTCATCAGTGTCTTAGAGTAAAAGCAATTCCTCTGTATTTTTTTAACACACCACTAATTTATTAATGAAAAATGATTTTGTGGCTATTATTTCCAAAATATTAATATCCTTTTTCATTTTGTACTTTTTGTTACTTATAATTTAGTGAATTGGTTTGATTTGCTTTTCTTATCTTTCAGATAATATAAAATTTCTTTTTCTCAAACATTTTCCTTCCATTATAGTTTTGTCTAAAATATAAAGCTTACAATTTGAATCTTTTTTCTATTTAGTATTTTTAAATATCAGTTACTCATCAACCTCTAAACACTTTTGAAGAAATGATTCACTTCTTTGAGAAAATAGTTGTATATTTAGTAATTGCTATAACTATTATGTAGCACTTTCAATATAGTAAGTGCTTTAAAATTATAATCTCATTTGATTTTCACAATTTTGAGTGATAGATGCTATTATTACTTTCACTTTAAATATGAGGAAACTGAGACAAACAGAAGTTACAAGACTTGCCCAGTCTCATACAGCTAGCAATTGTTCCAAATCCAGTTCTCTTTTTTACTGCACCACTTAATCCCCAAAGGAAAAGTATACATGGAGCAAAAGATAGAAGATGTGGGGTGGGATTAAGCAATCTAGGATAAAAAAAAGTATAAAATAGGAGAGTCCAGCTTAGGAGCATAGAAGAAATAGATCGACTTTCAAATTCTCTTACTTTTCCTCGGTAGAAGTATAAAGACAGATCATTAGGAACATAACCAACACCCCCCCCCCCCCAAATGCAAACAAACAAAACTCGAAAAGCAGTGAAGCAAGCTTGAGCAATTTGCTTTCCATTTTCAATTTATCAACCATCTCAAGCTAGAGTTCTACTCCTTTTTTGATATCCCTTTTTCTCCATTTTTGCTTCTCTAGTCCAGGATAACTTTAGTATTTCGGAGATGATTTTTTAAGTTTTTATCATTCTTTTATATTCTTCCTGGATCATCTCATCTTTCTTTCACTTATTTTTAAACTAAAATTAGTTAGTATAGTTCCTTGTATAAACATGTTACTAGTTTCAAATGAATCCCATTTGTTCTCATTACTAGAATTACTTCCTTTTCTGTCTTCAGCATATCATTTTTAGCATCACCCATCAAACTAGATTGACTTTTCTTTGTTTTTTAGGCCTCAAAATACCTTTTATCCTTCCTCAAAACCCTTTGTAATTGTATTTCCCAGAATCTAGGGTACATATCCGCCTATGCCAGGATTTCTACTTTTTTTTCTCTAAACTATGGAAGATAATTCCTACTTCTTGTGAGGGCTAACATTATCTTGAACCTAGAAACTATTTCCTCCCTAATAGTGAGAACATTTTCCTTCAATATATTCCATTCTAATCCCTAAGATTCTGACTTTCATTACAGCAACCATTTACCCAAGAGAGAAGAGGGCCATGAAGGAAAAGTGTATGTAATTCCAAAAGAATTTTGCAAGTAGTTGTGATTACATTTATCTAGCTTTTTTACTACTGGAATAATCAGATTTGTTGAAGTTTGCTTATTGTAGTGCTAATCTACCAGTTTCCTCTGTCAACCTCAGTATAAGATTTCATGATCTGTAACCTATGTAGTTTATGAACCAATTGACTGTCTGGACTGAGTTATTTGTTTGGGACTCAACTATACACACCCAATTCATTTCCCAACTAAAATGTTGCAAGACAGTGATACATATATTACATATCTTGTATACTTTTTGTATTAGGTACTTGATTTGTTTATTATTGTATATTGCTCAATAAATGCTTTGGTTAGATAAACAAATCCTATTCTGTCCTCCATAAAATCTCTGAACCTATCATATTTATTTTACATAATATTTCTAGACTTTTAATTAATAGTTAAAATGTTTATAAAAAGTGTTTACACACCTATATACAATTTATTTTTGATAGCAGCATTGTATTTCCACATTATTGAAACTCATTCCAAAATAATCAAATCATGCACAATTTTTTCTTAGTCTGAAATTTTATTCTAACTAAATGTCATTACATTAAAGATTGCAATACTTTGTGTTGTACCCCTTTTAACACACACATATACATACACACAGACACAGTACACATAATACCTTTGTTATTTGGGCAAGTCATTTAAACTGTTTCCCTTAATTCCCTAATCAGTAAAATGGGAAAAATAATTGTACCTACTTCCTTGCATTGTTGTGAGAATAAAATAAGATCAAATGAGATAATATTATAATGTGCTTACCACAATGCCTGGAACATGGTAAATATAATATGTGTGTTAGTGAGTTGCTGCTACTACTACTGCTTCACCTGCTACTACTGCTAGTACTTTTTGATGTGACAGCATCATATACTTGAATCCAACTCTGATGTTTCCATTAACTGATAATTTTTTTATCCAATTCTCCTTAATCAGGGTGTTATACCTCTTAATGAAATCAATGATTGATTGGTTTAGTCCTCAACAGTTATATTACATTGTTAACTCATTCTGAGCTTGCTGTTCATTAAAATACCAGTATCAAAAAAACAGGTCTGCCAAATATCTTTTATAACACCCCCATGGTGCTAATACCTAAACCAGAAAGAGTCAAAAGAGACAACCAAAATTATTGACCAATCATCCTAATGAGTAGTGCTGAAAATCTTTAAATAAAATTTAACAAAGAGATTGCAGAAATTTTCATTAGGAAAATCAAGATTAAAACCAGGGATACAGGTATGGTTAAATATTAGGAAAGTAATCAGCATAATTGTCTATTTCAATAACAAAATTATTTTTTCACAATAGATGCTGAAGTCTTTCACAAAATACAGTGCCTCTTAACAGAATTTAGAGTTATAATACCCAGTAAAAGGACCTAGGAGAAGAACATCAATCATCAAGGTCTGTCTCAGGGGATTATAGGTAAACTGAGGGGCAGAGAGCAGAGAGGTAGAGTAGGTGGGGCAGGGTAAGGCCGGGGACTAACTTGAGAACAGAAGTGGAAGTTTTGGCTTTGTAAGTAGCAGGCAGGAGAATTCCAAAGTGCAGCTAGATACTGATCCAGTCAGCTTGGCTGGTCTGGAAGACTAGGGACATGAACCCCTTAATTCCGGCTGAGTCCCCATGTTTCCAGTTGAGTTCCCTTCCTGCCTGTGAAAGAAAGTGACTCTTTCCAGAGCAAACAATAAAAACCCCACCACTACCACCACCACAGACTCAGGTGTGGGCAGTAGATCTCTCTCAGTACTGAGTGAATAATAAGGAGATTAATTATGTAGCCTGAGGGTCCAGCCCACATTGTTCAAGGATAATCCTGACCATGCTGCTCCCCCCCCCCACTCCCTGCCCAAGGCCTAGGAAATGGCCACAAATCAAAGTCACAGACACTCCATAGAAAGTGTCTAACTTCCCTTACTGTTTGTTAGCCCCAATACCTTGCAAAAAAAGATATCATTTCAACTATATTAAATTAAAAGGTTTTGCTCAAACAAAAACAATGCGACCAAGATTAGAAGGAATGCAGAAATGTATGGAAATTTTTTGGTAACTAGTGCTACTTATAAAGGACTCTTCTAAAATATATAGGAAATTGAATCAAATTCATAATAATGAAAGGCATTCCCCAATTGATAAATGATGATACAATTTGAATTGACAGTTTTCAGTTGAAAAAACTAAAACTATATATAGTCATATGTGAAAAGGCTACAAAACCTAATTGAGTAGAAAAATGCAAATTAAAACACCTCTGAGATACCCTCTCATTTCCATCAGATTGGCCAAAATGGCATAATGATCAATGTAAGAGATAATGTGGAAAAAACTGGAACCCTAATGCACTACTGGTGGAGTAGCAATTCTGGAGACCATGGAAAATAACCACATGTGCAAAATTATTTATAAAAACTTTTTCTGCAGTGGAAAAAAATTGGAAATCAAGGGGATGTTCAGCAATTGGATGGTGACTGAACAAGTCATAGTATATGACTGTGATGGAATACTGCTTTCTGTAAGAAATTATGAGTGGTGAGACTAGAAAAGCCTGGAAAGAATTCCATAAACAGATGCTGAGTGAAGAGAACAGAACAAGGAGAACATTGTAAACTTTAACAGCAACACTGTGAGATAATCAATTATGATGGATGGAACTCCTCTCTGTAGTTCAGTTATCAAGAACAATTCTGAAAAGAAAATGGAAATGGCATCCACATCCAGAGGGAAAATATGGAGTTTGAATGCAGAAAAAAGCATACAATGTTCACATTTCAAATTTTCATTTATGTATTTTAGTTCTTTCTCATGGTTTTTCTCCATTAGTTCTAATTCCTCTTCCACAACGTGACTAATATAGAAATATGTTAAACATTATTTAGCCTATATTACCATATCATATTTTTCATTGTCATGTGATGGGAGCAGGGAAGGGAAGATGTTAGAAAAAATGTCCAACTCAAAAAATTGCATAAGGATAAGTATTGTAAACTATCATTGTATTTAATTAGAAAAACATAATTTTTAAAAGTCCATATCTCCTTCCAAATTTAATTTTTCTATCCAAAGCATGACTTTCAATTTATCCCTCTCAAATTTCATTATAATAGTTTTCACACAGTTTTGTAATTTTCATTTTTTAAAATTCTGAGTCACTAATACAGCATATTAACTATTCTTCCCATTTTTGTCATTTGGAAATCTTATACAAAATTTTATACAAGCATTTAAAAATGTATTGCTTAGGGGCATCTGGGTGGTGCAGTACATAGAGCACTGGCCCTGGAGTCATGACCTGAGTTCAAATCTGGTCTCTGACATATTATAATTACCTAGCTGTGTGACCCTGGGCAAGTCACTTAACCCCATTGCTTTGTAAAAAAGCAAAAAATCAAATTAAAAACAAAAATATATGAAGTAGTATAGGACAGAGCAATTTAGTTGCCTCCTAGTCCTCACATTTGTCGATAATGAATGTTTTAATATATTTATTTCTTCATATAAAGGAGAACTTAAAGACAATACCAGTGACTATTCTTAATCTTTCATTTTACAACTGAGAAACTATAGCTCTCAAATATTTCTTTCCAAAATCACACAGTAACAAAATAAGGATTGGACTTAAGACTCTTGGATTGGATTTGATTGTATACTACAAATCCAAGAAGAACAATGTAGTTTGAAAAGGAAGAAGTGAGATACAAAAAGTTTGCTACTACATCTTTTCAGTAACCAAGGCATAGCTAATTCCAGATATATAGTAATATTACTTCTTCTTTGACTAGTGCTTTTATGGATAGATCACAGATGATGACTCACCACATGCCTTAAAAGTAAGTTATGAGAACAATTAATTTTTTCCCAATAACATAATTGTAAGATTTTTTTCTTTCTAGAATATAATGTCACAACTTATAATTAAATTTAAAATCATTAATGTACAATGGAAATAATGATAATGTAATATCAGAAAATATAAGTATCATTTTGCAGGGTGGCTTAGTGCCACAGTGGATAGAGCACCAGCCCTAGAGTCGAATACCTGAGTTCAAATCCGGCCTCAGACACATAATAATTATCTAGCTGTGTGACCTTAGGCAAGCCACTTAACTCCATTCCCTTGCCAAAAAAATAGAATATCATTTTGAAACAAGTTGTGTGTCATTAGACAAGCATTTTGCTTCTCAAAAGTAGTTTCTTATCTGGAAAAAAATAAAGGTAATAAAATGTTACCTATTAAACAATATTGTTTTGAGGAAAGTATTTTGCACATCACTAAGTAAATGCAAGTTATTATCTTTCAGAAAGGATTGTCATTTTAAAACTTGAATGTAGACATACAGTATCAATTTTATTTTCTGTGAACTAGAATCAGAAAGTGCTTATGATTATTCCAAGGTTAGGCCCATAATAGAGTATTTAATATTTCTCTTCCTTTGTATTTCCTATCTCTCCCTCAACCTGAATTTCAGGTTGCTGCTGACTCTGCTTCTGGTTTTCCATTTCAAATTAATCTCCCATGAATCACTGCTGATAGCACTGTCACCAAGCTCTCATATGTGCTAAAAACAATAGGAAAGAAACTCCCCTTGGCCATTCAGTTAAAATCTTGTGCAGGATTTTATGCTTTGTTCTTAAGGATTTATAAAAATAATACTACTTTCTTTTGGTATTACTTTACAGTTTTAAAAGTATTTACTCATTAAGCATTAGAAATCACCATTGAAACAAAATAGATTCCCTGAAAGAGTTATTCATTCATTTTCTCATCCCAATTTTAGGAATTTAGATATTATAATTCTCATTTTAGAGGTAAGAAAATTGAGACCCAGGGAGGAAAATAGATTACTCAAGGTCATATAGTTCTTGAGTAATAAATCTTGATTTTAAACATCTGTTATTTGACTCATAATACTTAGGCTTTTCACTTTCTCATTTGAAGGAGGAAGATGTTCAGGATCATGGATTTAAAGTTGAAAGGAGTCTTAAAGATAATCACTTCCAACCTTTTCATTTCACAGATAAGGAAACTGAGACTTAGATGACAAGTGACTTCTTTATAATAATACAACTACTTAGTGTAAAGAGTGGGATCTGTATTCTATGATTCTTGACTACATTGCAAGACATTGTCCTTTACACTAGTGGTGTTGTACTCAAAAAGAAATGGGGAAACTAAACCAAGCATTAGGGTATTTGTGATCTCATACTGACATTGCTTTAAAATGTGATGGTATCTATGTTTTATTGTATTTTTATCAATTTTGTTAAAAATGTCCAAATTATATTATAACTAATTCTAAATGTACTTAGTGCTGTCATGGGTTTTATGAAATATGCAATCCCTCCTCTGGTATTTGACACTCCCTATATACCAGTAACACTTTACTAAAATCTAGGCTTATAAAGAGAGGCAAAGGATAGCAAATAATATGCAAACAGCTATGTATAAAACAAGTTATAGATAGGATAAATTGGAAATAATGAATCCAGTTGTCAAATTCTTGTCTTGTGAAGAGAACCGTGATATCAGGGAGATAATGATTTCATTTGCAAATGAACTGGATTTAAGTGAGGGAGGGCTGTGAAGTCATTAGCCTCACTCTCTCCATTGCATCCAGTGGAAAGATGTGAATAAGGATGACTAGAGATGGCTTCAGATATAGTGGAAACCTTTGGCAAAGTTAGAATAGAGAAGGGACTAAATTTCAGATGTATGTAAATGCTAAAAGTAGTGAATAAAATATTATATGGAATAGAACTAGTATGCTGATAAGATTAACTACCCTATTCAGTGATTAAGTCTGGGAAAGAAAGGAGGCAAATAATAGCATCATCTCCTTTAAAAATATCAAATCAAATCAATCAATTAATCAATCAATCAATCTGTGAGGGAAAGACCCTTAGGGTTTCAGGCCAAAATGGAGACAATTGACATTTACATTCAGTCTGATCTACCATGTCCCAAACAATGATCTATTGATAACCAATCAGTGAGATCCAGATGAATTTGTATTTAAGGCACTGAACCAAAGAGAGAAATCTAATCTTTAAACCCCAAGATATCTTTCAAGGTTTCAGCAATCAAAATTTACATTCCTTTCAGCAGAGCATTCATCTAAGTGGGGATACCCTATGTAGTCAGGAGAAGAAGAGAGAAGGAGAGAAGGGGGGGAGAAAAGGTCAAGGAGAAAAAAGGTAAGAAAGCAGGAAGACAGAAAGGCAGGAAGGGAAGGAAGGATAAAGAAAGCAAAGAAGGAAGGAAGGAAGGAAGGAAGGAAGGAAGGAAGGAAGGAAGGGAGGAAGGAAGGAAGGAAGGAGGGAAGGAGGGAAGGAGGGAAGGAGGGAAAGGGGAAGGAAGGAAGGAAGGAAGGAAATGTTACCTGTTGGAAGTAGTCCTCTGGGTCCCCAGGGTGGGGGAAGTTTCTACTGTTCAGAGTTAATTATTTATTCTTCCTTTTCAAAGAGTACCCCACAATTAGCTGGGATATACCTGTACTCAAAAAGAGAAGTAAGGAAGCAAGAAGTTCTATGTTAGAATAGAGAAGGGACTACATTTAAGATATATGTTATTCATTACTAAAAATGGTGATTGAAATATTATATGGAATGGAGCTAATATACTGAAATGATTAGCTACCCTATTAGATGATTTTAAAAAAAGACTATTGATATTCAAAATACATTTAAATTTCCATTCTTCCTTGGTCAGTATTAAAATGATGCTTAAGTAGAGAGATTGTACCAGCCCTAGAGTTAGGAAGATCTGAGTTCAAATACAGCCTCAGACACTTAATACTTACTTAGTTATGTGTAACTATAGTTAGTTGGTTATGTGACCAGTTATCTTCTGCACCATAAATCCAAGAAGGTGAATGGTTATTTGAAATGGAAGGAGTAGGAACACATAAAGCTTGCTACTACAACTCTTCAATAACCAAAGTCTAGTTAACTTCAGGTGCATAGTAACATTGTTCTTTCTTTAAGCTAGTACTTTTCCCAAAGGATAGAACACAGATGATCGCTCACCATATTAACAATGGCTTAAAATTAAATTATATGAAATAATTTTTCATCAAAACATAATCAATTGTGGTATTTTTTCTTTCTAGAATATAATGTTACAATTGAAAATTGAAGAATTATTATGAATATTTTTGTATTTGGTATTTTTTTACCCTTTTTTATGTTCTCATTGGTTTATAGATCTAGAAGTGTTACTGCTGGAACAAAAGGTATACACAGCTGTGTTGCCCACTGCATAATTCCAAATTGCTCTACAGAAAGTTTAAATAATTTCACAACTCCACCAATAATGCATTAGTGTCCCAATTTCCCCCACATCATCCAATTTTGATCATTTTTCTTTTTAGTCATATTTACCAATCTAATAGTTGTGAGGTGGTATTTCAGTGTTGTTTTTATTTACATTTATTTCTCACTAAAGATTTAGAGTATTTTTTCATATAACTATAGATAACTTTGATATCTTCATCTGAAAATTGCCATTTCACATCCTTTGACCATTTATGAATTGGGGAACAACTCAGTCCTCTATATATTTGAGAAAAGATTCCTTTGCAATGATCAATGTTGGAAGGGATGTGGGAAATCTGGGACAGTAACTTTCTGGAGAGAAATTTGGAATTATGCCCAAAGGGCAACAAAAGTGTACATACCTTTTGATCCAGCAATACCACTATTGGGGGGTGGCTAGGTGGTGTAGTGGATAAAGCACCGGCCTTGGAGTCAGGAGTACCTGAGTTCAAATTTGACCTCAGACACTTAAGAATTAACTAGCTGTGTGGCTTTGGGCAAACCACTTAACCCCATTTGCCTTGCAAAAACCTAAAAAAAACACCACTATTGGATCTATACCCTGAAGAGATCATGAAAAGGGGTAAAACTTCACTTTTACACAAATGTTCATAGAAGCCCTCTTTGTGGTTGGAAAGAATTGGGAATTGAGTGAATGTCCATCAATTGAAGAATCACTGAACAAATTGTGCTTTGTGTATACTTTATTCAACACCATTGTTCTACTGGAAATCAGAAGGGATGGGAATTCAGAGAAGCCTGGAAGGATTTGCATGAACTGATGCTGAGCAAGATGAGCAAAACCAGAACAGCAACTAGGGGATAATGATCAATCTTAATGGACTTGCTCACTCCATCAGTGCAACAATGAGGCACAATTTTGGGGTATGTGCAATGGAGAATACCATCTGTATCCAGAGAAGGAATTGTAGAGTTTAAATAAAGACCAAAGACTATTACCTTTAATTTAAAAAAAAATATCATTATGTAATTTTGCTATCTCTTATACTTCATTCCTTTAAGGATATGATTTCTCTGTCATCATATTCAAATTAGATCAATGTATACCTTCTGTGGCAGGTGGGGGGGGGAGGGAAGAAAGATTGGGGGAAACTATAAAACTCAAAATAAATAAAGAAATTAAAACAAAAGAAATGAGTCCTTTGTCAGAAGTATCACTTAAAAATTGTTTCCCAACTTAATGTCTTCCTTTTAATTTTGGCCACATTTAATTTATTTGTACAAAACTTTTTCAAGTTCATGTAATCAAAACAATCCATTTTGCATTTTATAATGTTCTCCAATCTCTTCTTTGGTCATAAATTGATCATCTTTCCCCATATCTGACAAACTATTCTTTTTTTTCCTAATGAGTTTATAAAATGAACTTTTATGTCTAAATCTTGTACTGCCTTTGTTCTTATCATGTTATTGGGTGTGAGGGGTTGAACAATGACTAGTTTCTACCATACTATGTTCTAGTTTTCCCAGCAATTTTTATCAAAGAATAAGTTCTTATCCCAGGAGCTGGAATCTTTGGATTTATCAAACAGCAAATTACTATAGCCAATTACTACTGATTCTTTTGTATCTAATCTATTTCTCTCATTCCAGAATTCTATTTCTTAGACAGTTCCAGACTGTTTCCATGACTGATGCTTTGCAATATAATTTTAGATCTGACATAGCTAGAATACCTTCCATTGCATTTGTGATTCATTCATTCCTTTGATATTCTTGACCTTTCTATACCATATACATTTAGTTACTATTTTTTTCTTAACACAATAAAGTAATATTTTAGTAGTTTGATTATTATGGTATTGTATAAGTAATTCTGATAGAATTGTCATTTTTATTATATAGACTTGGTCTACCCATGAGCATTTTGACATTTGTTCAAATATTTAGATCTGATTTTATTTACATGAAAAGTGTTTCAAAGTAGTTTTAATATAGATTCTGAATTTGCCTTGATAGGTGGACTCCCAGTATTTTATGTTGTCTATAGGTACTTTAAATGGAATTTCTCTTTAATCTCTTGCTATTGTACATTATTAGTTATATATATATAACATTAATATATATAATATATAAATATATAATATATAATATTAATATATAATATAATATAATATAATATAATATAATATAATATAATATAATATAATATAATATAATATAATATAATATAATATAATATAATATAATATATAATATATATATAATGCCAATGATTAATTTGGGTTTATTACATGTTCTATAACTTTGTTAAAGTTGAGAATTTTTCAAGTGGTTTTAGATGGATTTTCTAGGAATTTTTAAGTATACCATCATATCATTTGAAAGAGTAAGAGTTTTGTTTATTCATTACTAATTCTAGCTCCTTTAATTTTATTTTATTCTCTTATTGTTAAAACTAAAATTTCTAATACAATCCTGAATAATAGTGCTGATAATGGGAATTTTTTTTCACCCATGATCTTATTGGGAATGCTAAACTCTACAACTTATTCTTATTATATACAAAGCTTATTGATGGTTTTGTATAGGTATTGCTTTTAATTTTAAGGCACACTGTTTTTATTCCTATGTGCTTTTCATAGAAATGGGTACTGTATTTTGTCAAAAGCTTTTTTCAGCATGTATTACAATAATCATATGATTTATGTTATATTTGTTATTGATAAGGCAAAAGCTTTGAAAATAGCAATGTTATAATGATAGTTTTTCTAATATTGAAACAATACAGTATTCCTGATGTAAATCCTATTTGATTATAGTGTGCTAGCCTGGTTAACTTGTTGAATGCCTGAATACATGGTCAATGTTTGTGTAGGTACCCTGTGCTGTAGGAAAAAAGGTATATTCCTTTCTTTCTACATTTAATTTTGTCTAGAAGTCAGCCTTACCTACTTTTCTAATATACTGTTTATGTCTCTAACTTCTTTTTTGTTTATTTTAGGAGCAGACTTATCTAATTCTGGGAGAGGGAGGTTGAGACCATCAGTATGGCTTTGCTTTCTATTTCTTCTTGAATTTCATGTAACTTCTACTTTAAGCATTGGGATGCTATACAACTTGGAATCTACATGTTGTGATATGAAAGTACTTCATTTTCTTTGACACCTTTTAGGTGATTGCAGTTTCCTTCCGTATCCCTTATGTTGAAGTCTATTTTTGCAATTGTTTTATCTGAGGTAAGGATTGTTAAACTCTTGCTTTTTCACTTCAGCTGAAGCATACTATGCTCTGCTACAGTCTTTTACCTTTACTTGTATGTATCTCTCTGCTTCAAATGTCTTTCTTGTAAATAGCATATTTTAGTATTCTGGTTTCTAATCCAATCTGCTATCCACCTTCGTTTTATGGGAGAGTTCATCCTGATCTCATTCACAGTTATAATTACCAACTCTATTATCTTCCATGCCATGCCATCTCCCCTTGATTTGTACTTTTCCCCTTCCTTTCACTCTTTCCCTCCTCACCAGTGTTTTGCTTCTGAAAACTTCCTCTCTCAATCTGTCTGCCTTTCTATCAGTCCCCAGCTCTTTTGCCCCCATTTCATTTTTCCCCTTCTTTCTTCTCTTCCTTCTATCAGACCCTCATTCCCTTTCCCCCTCCTTTCCTCTCCTAATATCTGAATATTAAGATAAATTTCTCAACCCATCTGTTTCCTTTATCCATCTTTGAGTCAAATCTGAAGATAGTGGGATTCAATCACTTCTCATTTCTTCCTTCTTCCTTCTTCCTCTTTATTAATAGGTAATAGGTACTTTGCACTTTACATTAGATGTAATTTCTCCTATACTGCTTCACACTTCCTTCCATCTCATTACAATTCCCCTGCCTTTCTTTTAATGTCTCATTTTTTTTGTCATCCAGTCTAAATCAACATATGTCCATAACTTCAGCCTAAGTATACTTCCTTTAAAGAATTATAATTCCTAAGACTTATAAGAATCTTTCTCCTATGGAGGAATATAACCAGTTTAATCTTACTTAATAGCAGTCTTTTGCTTTTTTTTTTTAGTTTTTGCAAGGCAATGGGGTTAAGTGGCTTGCCCAAGGCCACACAGAGTCTTTTACCTTTTCCCTGTTTACCTATTCATTTAACTCTCCAGTCTCCTGTTTGAAGATCAAATTTTCTGTTCAGATTTGGTCTGAAGTCATCTATTTTAATAAATATCTATTTTTTTTCCTTTAAAACTGTATGCTCAGTTTTGCTGGGTAGTTGACTCTTGGTTGTAATCCAAGTTCCCTTGTCCTCTAGAATATCATATTCCATTCCCTTCAATCCCTTGCTGTTGATATTGCCAGATGCTGTGTAATCCTGATTATGGCTTCTTGATATTTCAGTTTCTTCTTTCTGGCCTATTGCAGGATTTTCTTCATGATCTCATAGTTCTGGAATTTGGATACAGCATTCCTTGGCATTTGTATATTGAGATCCCTTTTGGGATGTGACTAGGCGATTCTTTCAATCATCATTTTGCCCTCTGGTTCCAGGATACAAGGGCAGATTTCCTTAGGAATACTATTCATGTTCTTTTTTTGATCATGGCTTTTATGTTGTCCAATAATTCTCAAATTATATCTCCTGGAACTGTTCCACTGGTCAGTTGTTTTATGAATGAGATATATTTTTCTTTGTCTTCAATTTCTAATTAATATTTTATATTATTTTCCAGCTATTTGTTGTGAAAACACTCCAGCATTCATTCATATGAATATTTATGTTACAATATTTCTTTCCACCCACCCTTCCCACCCCCTTCCCCTCATTAGCTCACTATCTAGTGAACATTGTATGTGTACTTTTGTGTTTAATGTGTTTACATATTAACCACTTTCTGAATGAGAAATTAGTACTAAGGGAAAAGAAAGGAAAAGGCAGAAAAAAACCCAAATTTTTATTTTTCTTATCTTTTTGCAGTTGTAGATTTTTTTACTTGCTTTTTCTGATTTCTGCCACTTGTTTTTTTCAATCACTGTTGTTGATTTTTTATTTGCATTTTCTGCTTTTTTTGCCCTTGTCTTTATGCTCCTTCTTTTTTATTTTTTAATTTATTTACTTTCATCCACTTGCATATGCATATTTTCAAGTTATGAAATTTTCTTCCACCCTCCCTTGCCACCCTCCCTCCCTTCAGAAGTGAGCAGTCAGGTTAGTGTTGTACATACATATTTTGATAACCATATTTATAGATTAGAGTTAATTATTTTTGTTATGAGGAATTAGGATTAAAGGAGAGATACATAAGAGATAATTATTACAATTTGTTTATCAGATTCTGGAGGGGATTTTGGTGAATTTTGTTTTGTTTTGTTTTTCTTCCTCTGGATGGGGATTACATAGTCCTTAGCCAAACTAATGCAGTTTTCATAGCTTTTTGAACTGGTGAGAGGAGCTTTTTTCATCAAGTTTGTTCATCTCACAATGATGTTGTTGTTGAAGTGTACATTGTTCTCTTGGTTCTACTCCCTTGGCTCAGCATCAGATCCCATAAGTCATTCCATGCTTCTCTAGAGTCTGACCATTTATGATTTCTTAGAGAACTTTAGTATTCCATCATACCCATGTACCATGCCTTATTTAGCCATTCACCAACTGAAAGCATCCCCTCAATTTCCAGTTCTTCACCATTACAAAAAGTGCTGCTATGAATATTTTGGGACATGTAGGACTTTTTCCTTTTTAATTAATTTATTCTGGGTATAGACCTAGAATTAGAATTGCTGAGTCAAAGGGTTTGAACAGTTTTATTGCTCTTTGGACATAGTTTCATATTGCTCACCAGAAAGGTTGGTCTGTTCACAATTTCACCAGTAATGCATCAATGTCCCAATTCCCCCACAACTCTCCAACATTAATCAGTTTCCTTTTTTTCTCATCTTGACTAATCTCATAGGTATATGATTTGGAGCATTTTTTTCATATGATTATATGTATACATATATATATATATATATATATATATATATATATATAGCTTTAATTTCTGCATTTGAAAAACTGTTTGCCTCCTTTGACCATTTATCAACTAGGAAATAATTTATGAATAAATTTGATACGTTATCTATATATTTGACCTTTATCAGAACTCCTAGTTGTGAGGATTGTTTCCCAGATTTCTGCTTTCCTTCTAATTTTCACAGCATTGATTTTATTAGTGCAAAAACCTTTTAATTTAATATAGTCAAAATCATTCATTTTGTAGTTTATAATGTGCTCTAAATCTTGTTTGGTCAAATTTATCCGTTTTCCACAGATCTGATAGAAGACAAAATTTTAATGAGAGAAGATAGTGTTCATTCAGATTCTGTAGGATTTTTTGTTGTTGTTATTTTGTTTTGTTTTTTCTTCATCTGAATGTGTATAGTATTGCCCATAACAGGTTTCTCGGGTTTGTCCTAGGTCTCTGAACTGCTGAGACAAGCTTCATCCTTTAAATTGATCCGCTCACAATGTTGTTGGTAATGTTTGCCATGTTCTCTTGCTTCTACTCATTTAACTCAGCATCCATTCCTCTAATTCTTTCCATATTTCCATAGAGTCCAACCTTTCATGGTTTTTTGTAGAACGCCTTAACATTTGTGTATCATAACTTATTCAGTAATTTCCCAATTGATGGGTATGCTCTCATTTGTCAATTCCTTGCCTCTACCGAAAGAACTGTTATGAATATTTTGGAATATGAGGAACTTTTCCCATTATTAATGACTTCTGGATATGGGTCTAATATTGGTATTGCTAGGGGAAAGGGTATAATCAATTTTATTGCTGTTTTGGCATATTTCCTTATTGTTCTCTGCAATGAAATATTTCATTTTTTTCTATTTTTCTATTTTCTTTTTCTTTCTTTTTTTAGATTTTGTAAGGCAATAAATAGAGTTAAGTGGCTCACCCAAGGCCACACAGCTAGGTAATTATTAAGTGTCTGAGACCAGATCTGAACTCAGTTCTTCTTGGCTCCAGAGCCAGTGCTCTATCCACTGCACCACCTAGCTTCCCCCTATTGTTTTTTTGTTTTCTTGAATCTGTCATGGACTAATTAGCTTCTACTAGCCTAGACTATTTGTCAAGGAGTTATTTTATTCAGTTAGTTTTTCATCTCTTTTTTCATTTAGTCAATTTCTTTTTTTTAGGTGTTTTTTTTTTGCAAGACAAATGGGGTTAAGTGGCTTGCCCAAGGCCACACAGCTAGGTAATTATTAAGTGTCTGAGACCAGATTTGAATCCAGGTACTCCTGACTCCAGGGCCAGTGCTTTATCTACCATGCCACCTAGCCACCCCCATTTAGTCAATTTCTAAAGGACTTTTGCCAGTTGTATTTTTTTGAAGAAATAATTCTGTTTTTTTGCATCTGTCCAATTATATTTTCAAATGGTTTGTTTTCTTCTGTCATTTGTGTTGAAAGATGTTAATTTTCCCTTGCATTTCTTTTTCCAGTTTTTCCATTTGATTTTTAAATTCCTTTTGGAGCTCTTTCAGAAGTCTTTCTGGGCTGGAGACCAATTCATAGTCTCTCCCAAAGCTTCACATGTAGTAAGTACCCTTTTGTACTCTTTTGTCAAAGTTAGTGGTTTGTCCATCCTTAGCTCCATATAACTATCAATAGACCATGCCTTTTCTCTGACCTTTCTTAATGATTTTGGGATTTGTTACAGGGTATTCTCATAAGATTCTTGAGTTGGGGCAGGGGTTTACTTGTAAGGAAGAGGTTTGCTTACTGGCCTAGTGCCATTAATATTAGGAGCTCCAGGGGGTTGCTCTGTGCATCTACTGGTAAGGAATGCCAGAGGCTCTTTCTCTGGACCATCTGTGCTGTGGATGTCAGTCTCCCACTACCTGAGCTAAACGGAAAGTTGGGAATATCACTCTCTAAGCTGTCTCTGAGCTGTGTGTACTGGAATTCCAGGCCCTCTGGACTGAAAATAGCAGGGACTCATTGTCAAGATTGGGCAATTCAATTCATCTGGACCTCTCAGTCTATCTCCCCTGACTGAATGTGTACTGAAGCTGATACTCTTCCATCCCATTTGTCAAAAGTTGACCCAAGAAATCTGAATTGTGAGAGATCTCTCACAGTTGAGGATCTCAGTTTAGTACCCACTTCATTCCACTGTTAGTGTATTAGGTTTCTTTTCTCTACCCTGGGTAGATTCACATTCCCCCATAACAGACCTAAGTGGGAGATATTCCAATCTTATTTTGTATATTCTGTCACTGCAACAGTGACAGAAGTTTGATGTGTAATGTTGTATCTGTGGGAAACTCAGGAGATCTTAAGAAAGTTCCTAACTTGGGAATGGAGCCAATATGGTGGAGCAAAGACAGGAACCTGCAAGCTCTCCCCCAAACCACTTCAAATACCTTAAAATAATGATTCTAATGAAATTCTAAACTGACAGAACCACAAAAAGACTGAGAAAAACAATTTTCCATCCCAAGAAAACTTGGAAGATCCGAGGGAAGGATTTGTTGCAATGGGATTAGAATAGGCCTCAGCAAAGTCCAGCAAGGAAGAAGTCCAGTTTGAAAGTTTCATTATCAATTCATTAAATGTATTGATATAACATCAAAAATTTATGTAAAGGAAGACTCCAATGCATTTTTGGGATTCCATAATAAAGATTCATGGAACTACTTGGATAAATTTTGACAGGATGAAAATAAAGATAACACTAAGGAGGATGAGGCCACAGATCATTATTCAAATTCACAATGACATTCTGTAAATCAGGTCAATCAACAAGAACAGTCATCAAAACACATAAATTGATCCAGTATCTGGAGAATCATTTTAAAAAATATCTTTGAAAAATTCATTGAAGCTACAACATCAGAAAATAATGTCAGAAGTGTGACTTGTGAAACCACAAGTATACCTGGGCCACACATACTTCACTTTACCAGGTTTTCTTTTTTGCAGACTAACTCTTACCTTTGTTGTATGCCTTTTATAAAAAATATTTTTAAAAATATCTCTGCTTTACATGATAAATTTACATTTAATATAATAACTATTTAACTTTTGCTGTGAGCAAGTATGAGATAATATTTATAGATCTGGAATGGGCCTTAGATATCATCTAGTTCAATGGTATGAAACTAAAATATAAATTTGGGCCAATAAACCATGCATAAGGATATCTGGTGACTGATTTACCTAGTCGTAAACTGTAATATATCTAAATTTTATTTTATATTTTATTTATCTTGTTAAATATTTGACAATTACATTTTAATCTGTTTCAGGCCTCAATTGTAAGTATTGTGAATCATGGTCCATTTGTTTAACTTCTCTAATCCAGAAAATTCCCTTTTTATGAGGAACATTTCCCACAGGATTTAGGTAACTGATACAAAGTTATGTAGATAGTAATTAGTAGAGCTGGGAAACAATCTCAGATCCTTTCAAATGGCTTGTAGCAAACTGTTAATGCTTTTCTTGTTGTTTAGTTGGTTTTTCAGTTCTATCTGAATCTTCATGATCCCAATTGTTTTCCTTAAGTTTTTAAAGTAAATATTTCTTGATATCTTTTTTCCATGATGAGATTTTTTAAATTGTTATTAAATTATATTTAAAGCAATGAGGCTGAGTGACTTCCCAAGGTCACACAGCTAGGCAATTATTAAGTTGTCTTAGGTTGGATTTGAACTCTTGTCCTCCTGACTCTAGGATGGGTCCTCTATCTACTGTACCACCTAAATGGTCCCCATGAAGAGTTTTTTTTTCCCAGTATTGCACCCCCATCATCTGCAAGAGAGCCATTCCATGTAATAATTAATATTTATTGTAAAGAAAAATATAGAAAGGGGAAAAATCAGTCAAATTTAGCAGTACACTGAAAAATCTGCAGAAATAATCCATGTACTACACCAATTGTATTTCCACCTCTGTAAAGTTGTAGGGCAGGAGTAGCTGCTCATATTTCTTCTTTGCGTCCATGCTTATTCTTATGAAATTTTCAGTGGTGTCTTGAAAAATTCCTCTTCTCTGAAGAAAGCTGAGTGATGATAACAGCAGAAAAGAGAAACTTTTTCAGGTTTCTTTAAACATGATAATAAGGCAGAAATTCTTCAGAAGTCTCTGACAAAGCTTGCCAGAGTCTTGGTTGGTCTCTGAGGTGTCATTGGAAGAAAACTGGTAATGGAAGTTGGAAACTCAATTATCTTGCTGCAGACAGGAAACACGGCTGCAAATTGGGTGAGTGAAACAGATCTGTTCACTCCATTTGTAATTAAGAGCAGAATCTGATCAGCATCTGGGGATGCTGGAATTGAATTCCGAGCTTTGGTGTTGAGCCTCTGGAGGGTACCAGGATGAGTTGTCATACTGTTGAGATACCATTGAACAAGAAGAGTAAGGATAACTTGGAGAAGAAGTGTGCAGAAGGAACAATGTCTGGGATGGGGTTCATTGTTTGATGACAATGAATTTGCATTATAGATGATTTCAATTCTTGTATATCCTCATATACAAAAGTCAGACGCTATAAATCTTTCTTTTGTGGGCTCTCCTTGTACAAGCACACCAAGTGATGTGTCTTGTCTTTGGGCAATGATTTCTATTTCAGCACTTGCACATTGAGTTCTTTTCAAAAAGGAGCTTTTGGTTTCCAGTTTCAAGAAGGAATATAGATGAGACCAACCACACTTCATGTTGCAAAAGGAAAAGGCTGTTTTTATGGTGAGGAACACAGCTCTAGTTGAGGTCTAGGCTCTTTGCATGGATATTCCTATATGTGGTTTGCCATTTCCTTTTTCAGTTCATTTTATAGATAAGGAGTTTGAGGATAAGTGACTTGTCCAAGGTTGTAGAGCTGGTTAATGTTTGAAAACTGGATTTGAACTTAGGAGGAGGAGTCTTTCCAGACTCTAGGTCTGGCAAGCTATCCACTGTGTCACCAAGATGTCCCAGGGCTAAAGCCTTCCTTTGTGCTAAGCCATCTTGTTTTCTGAAGGTTACAAAAGTGTGATGGCATGTATAATATACTTCTCATGACTATATAAAAGTCTTTGATTAGATGACTGTCATTCTGATGATGGATCCCCTCAGCAACAGCATCTCACAAATGGGTCAGATATTCTTTCAAATCCATATCCATAAAATAAGATCCATCTTGGGTTTTTTAAACCTATGAGTCTTAGCTTCTAGTAATAGTAATGAGTCAAGCATTTGAATTCTTATAAGGTGGTTAAACTAAAAGGGTTTCTTTCATATGATACAGCAATTTGAATTATTAAAAACTCCCTCAGGTTGAAATATAATAATCCCCTAACTGAAAATATCACTAAAGACTCTTCTATTAAACTCTAGGTTCAGATGTAGTTTCGGCAAAGAAATTCCATTTGTCTTCCTGATACAGCTCTTGTCCTCGTAATGAAAGCCTAATGGTATTTGGCTGTACTGAGAAAAGAAACTAAAATTCCAAACTCACAACATTTTGAGTGGTGGTATTATGAACACTCCCATTATTCTGTGATCATTTCTCAGAGGCAGCATCAGAAATAAGAAACCAATTATGAAAAATTTAATACATGCAAAGAATGTTTAAAATACTCCGCTCTTGAATAATTGACAACTTGTTTTGAAAAAAAGTCACTTTGTAACCTGGAAAAGAATTTATAAATATGTTAACTTTCATAATCAACACCCTCATCATCACAATAGAAAATAAATCATATAACAGAACTTATTCTATGCCTTCCCTCACATCTACTTTATAAAAATAATCAGAAATCTATTCATCCTTATATTGTCAGAGCTTTGTACTTCATTTGCATTGTACCATTCATAGATATTAGAAATGCTCCCTCTCATATACATAGCAGGTGTATTTGGTGACAAACAATATTGTTATTGGACATGAAAAAGTGATTCATGACTAAAGTTATGGATGGTTAATAAGGATAAGCAGGTCACATTTTCTAATAGAAGTTCCCATTTAAAATATTTTTAAATAATGGAAATAAGTTTTTATACAACATAAGAAAATCATTTATAGTGCTACCTGTCACTTAATATGCTTGATTGGGAAGGAATGATAATGTAAAATGACAAATGAATTTACAGATCCATATTGCAGATAGATTCATTCTCTCTAGTGGCCAGAAAATTGTTTGCCTTGTTGCCATAGTGAAAAAGGTAGACAAAGTGTACTTTACATACATATACTATTTAACTGATTTCCTAAAATAAACAAAATTGAAAGGGCAAATATAGTTAAATATTCATGCTATAGGCTCCAATTTCTACTTTGAAAAAAAAGAAAACAATTGAATATATGATATGCTGAAAGATTCTTCTTAAAAAAATCATTTTCACCTACTTGTTAGTATTGTCATATCATCCAAAGACAGATTATGGCAGAAATATGGAGCTCAATTTTACTTTCATCCTCTTCTACTTAATTGTATTTAGAAACCTTGTTAATCAAGATTTTTTTTTACTACTCTTTCACCATTCACTTAAAAGTAATCAGTTTTAGAAAACTTTCATGGTCATCTATTCTAGTACTTGTTTTGTGTGTGATACCTTGAGTATTAAATGATGAATGGGAATGATGGTAAAGCATTTTAGATAAAAGATTCTGCGATCTCATGCTAGGTACTAGACAGCAAAATAATCACTAAAAAATCAGATAGAACTTGAGCTGAATCACAGCACACTACATGGGATGGTTCCCCACTTATTTTTCTAGATTTAAAGATTGGATTTCAAAAAAAATAGCTGCAATATTAGTTTCTTTGTGAAAGCTTCTTGACACTATGGCTCACAAGTGTCATCTTTATATTTTAATAGACATGATGACATTGAAAATTAGCTCTTAGTAAAGTATTTTTATGTTGGCATGAGTTGTTACAAGCCACCTCTCCTCACCTCTACCTACATGACTATGGATACTCTGTGTTATGAATAAATAGAGTGACATTGGGATGAGTGAACCTAAACTTGAAGAATAATGAGAGCAAGGCATACTTGTAGTCTACATATGTGACTAAGGTAACTCACAACTTCTGAAGCTTCAACACTTGAAAGTCCTTTTTCTCTTCATAGGTATAAAGACTGTGGTAGACTTATAGGGTCTACTCCTTTTCTGTATCTTAGTTCCCCTTTTATAGACCTCCATTTCATGAAGGAACTCAAATTATTCTCACTTTGTTGCCAACTTAAATTCATTTTCTATACATATCCATTTTCTTTTATCAGCTTTGCCCCTGAATAGATCTCCTCTACCTTATTTACAACTTCTCTTTATCTTGTCTTCCTCTATTAAAATGCAAAATTTTGGAGGTTTGGGGTTATCTTTTCTGCTTGCATTTGCGTCCCCATTCCTTAACTCAGAGTCCATAAAATAGTAAATTTTTAAATGTATTTATTTTATAATTAATCTATCCTCTCTCTCTCTCTCTCTCTCTCTCTCTCTCATTAGAGGCAATAATCCTTAAAGACAGTTCTTCCCTTGGTTTCTTTATATTTGTATGTATCTGGAGTGTTTATCTCTACTTCTTGCTGTATGTATTATAATTGGTCTAGTAACTATGATGATGTGGATGCTGCAGAAATAGAAAAGATAAAAATAATGCTTACCTTCTACCCTCTTACCTTTCTAGTCTCTGACATAGGTTCAGGTGTCTCCTTCTACAATTGCCTCCAAAGCTCAAATTTGAATTACAATCACTGAAATTCATCTAGTTACTTAAAGATTCTAGAGGCATATCTCATTATTTGATCAGCTAATCAATATAGTCGCTTCCTGATATAATTAAAGAGGCATTTCACTTCATAAAAGGATCAAAGTTAAAGACACATCTTTCCTTATTATCTCCCACTCCTACCACTACACATCAGATTTTCTGCTAGGGTCTGTCAAATTTACCTTTTCGACATCTTTCATTAGAAACCCTTCTTTTCTTTGACATTGCCATCATTCTAGCACTGGCCCACTGGCCCTCTTTGTCTCCTATTTGGATTTGCAATAGATTGAGGCTGTGTTTCTCTGACTCAAGTTTCTCTCCACTTCATTCTATACTCCCTTCAGCACAAAAGAAGTCTTTTTAAACCAGAGGACTAAACATATAAACCTCCACCTTAACCCCACTCTGAACTCAGTAAACACTTTCTATTGCCTATGGAACCAAATAAATAAAAAAATGCTGTTGGAATTTAAAGTGCTGCATGAAATGGTTCTTTCCTACCCCCCCTCCATCTTCTTTCACCTTCTTTCCTGACACTTTTCATTCTTTCATCCAGAGATACTGGTTGTTCCACAAATAAGGTATCTTTCTGCTCTTGGCATTTTCTCTGACTTTCTATTGCCTATGGAAAACTGTCTTTTTTCTGCTCTTACTGATGATCTCCCTGACTTGTTTAAGGTCCCAAGGCCTTCTTGAAAAAAGGCAAAAAATGATGTGCTGAAGAAGACTTTCGGTAGAAAGTCTATGTTGTATATTGTATATTGTACATATATTAAAAAATATATAAAGATATAGATAGAAAGAAATATACTACACACACATATATGTAATTGTATATATGTGCTAGCAAGTTGTCTACCAATTGCATTGTAAGTTCCTTGAGTGCAGGAACTGCCTGTTCTTTTCTTTTAATTGATATTTTATTATTTTTTTCCCAATTACATTGTGAGCTGATCAACCTTTCAACATCTATCCAAATACATATTCATGTTATACAATTTTCTTCCATCCTCCTTTCACACTCCTCCCATCAATAGTGAACAGTGTACTGACCAATGAACATGTGCATTTGTGTTTAACATGTTTAAATATTAGTCACATTTTGACAGAGTAATGATTAAGTGGAAAGAAAGAAAACTATGGGACAGGAAGGAAATATGGAAGACAATTTTTAATACTTATTTTTATATTTATTTATATGAATTTAATTACAAATTTTCTAATTCAGTAATTTTTTGGAATTTTGATTTGTAGTACATGAAACAAAGTTTAATTTTGGTAGAATTGCCATTTTTTATTATATTTACTCAGCCTATCCATGAACAATTGATATTTGCCGAGTTATTTAAGTCTGATTTTATTTGTATGAGAAGTGTTTTGTGACTGTTTTCAAAAAGTTTCTGAGTCTGCCTTGAAAGGTAGACTCCAGGTATTTTATATTCTCTGAAGTTTCTTTGAATGGGATTTATTTTATATCCTGAGACTTTACTAAAGTTGCTAATTACTTCTAGTAGTTTTTTAGATGATTTTTTGGGACTCTTTAGGTATACCATAAATCATGTCATCTGCTAATATAGTCTTGGTGGAACTGTGAACTCATCCAACTTTTCTGGAGAACAATTTGGAATTATGCCCAAAAGGCAACAGAAATGTGCATACCCTATGATCCAACTATACCACTACTGAGTCCATACCCTGAAGAGATTATGAGAAAGGGTAAAAACATCACTTGTACAAAAATATTCATAGAAGCTCTGTTTGTTTGTGGTGGCAAAGAAATGGAAACTGAGGGAATGTCCATCAAACTGTATATATATAATAAATACATATATATATATATATATATATATACATATATATATATATATGTATATATATATATATATATCATGATTGCTTTATTAGAAGCCAGAATGTATGGGAATTCAGGGAAGCCCGGAAAGGTTTGCATGAGTGATGTTGAATGAGATGAGATAAACCAGAAGAACATTGTGCACCCTAACAGCAACATAGGAGTGATGATCAACCTTAATGGACTTGCTCATACTAACAGGGCAACAATCAGGCACTATCTTGGAGTATCTGCAATGGAAAATACCAACTCTATTTAGAGAAAGAATTATGGAGTTTAAACAAAGATCAAAGACTATTACCTTTAATGTAAAAAAAAGTTTTCTTATTATGTAAATCTGCTATCACACATACTATATATTTCTTCTCTCTCTCTCATCACATTCACCTTAGATCAATGAATACAATGGGAATGATGTAAAGACTAACAAACTGCCTTCTGTGGGGGGTGGGGGAGGGAAGCAAGATTGGTGAAAAAATTGTAAAACTCAAAGTAAATAAAACTTTTCTAAAATTAAAAACATAAAATAAAATAAAATAATATAAAAATAGTGTGTTCATATGCTGTGATGATTTATCAATTGGGGAATGACTTGTATTTTTTATTACTTTGATTTGGGTGACTTTATACTTTAAAAATGAGTCCTTTATCACAAACAGTAAGTGTGAAAATTGTTTCCCTTATTTTGAAATTTTGCTTAATCAGTTTTTACTTTTTTAATTTAATCTAGTAAAAATAGTACATTTTTGCAATTTATAATATTTTCTCTCTGTTGTTTCATCATAAAATTCTAGCCTTTCCATAGTGCTGACAGAGTACACCTTTCTCTCAGAATTTGTTTATGGTATCACCCTTTATGTCTAAATACTGCCATTTAAGCATTATCTTCGCAAAGGGTTTGAAATGTTATTCTATGCCTAGTTTTCTAATACACCATTTTCCAATTTTTCCATCAGTTTTTGCCAAATATTACGCTCTTTTTCCAAAAGTTAGAGCTGGGTTATATCAAGCACTAAAATGTTATAGTTATTTACTAGTTTCTTTGATATCTAATCTATTCCACTGATTTGCTTCTGTTTCTTTTTTTTTACCTGTGACAATTTTTAATTTATTCTTATTTTGTACAAATGACTTTTTTTTACATTACTAAAATGTTATTTTTTTTTAGGATTTTGCAAGGCAAATGGGGTTAAGTGACTTGCCCAAGGCCACAGAGTTAGGTAATTATTAAGTGTCTGAAACCAGATTTGAAACCAGGTACTCCTGACTCCAAAGCTGGTGCTTTATCCACTATGCCACCTAGCCACCCCAATATGCCACCTAGCCGCCCCTAAAATATTCTTAAGATTAAATATAATACCCCGTTCCCCAAAAAATATAGACCCACATGAGCAATAAAGTAAAGAGAAAAAATTAAAATTAAAAATGATGATGATGAGGATGAGGATGAGGATGAGGATGAGGATGATGATGATGATGATGATGATGATGATGATGATGATGATGATGATGGAAGCTAGGTGGTGCAGTGGATGGAGCACCTGCCCTGGAAGCAGGATCACCCAAGCCCAAATCCAGCTTCAGACACCCAACAGTCTCCCAGATGTGCAGACCCTGGCATGCCACCCAACCCCATTTACCCTGCAACCCCCCCCAAAGATAATAATGATGATGATGATGATGATGATAATAATAATAATAATAATAATAATAATAATAATAATAATAATAATAACAACAAATGTGATTCAGTCTGTGTTCCAACATCCATACCTCTGTGGCAGATGGATCACATTGTTTTTTGTTTTTTTTAGGTTTTTGCAAGGCAAATGGGGTTAAGTGGCTTACCCAAGGCCACACAGCTAGGTAATTATTAAGTATCTGAGACTGGATTTGAACCAAGGTACTCCTGACTCCAAGGCCGGTGCTTTATCCATTGCCACCTAGCCAGCCCTGGATCACATTCTTTATGATAAATCCATTACAAAAGCTACTTCCATATTTTTCCACCATTGCCATTACTGATCGCAGCTCCATTTGTACTTCCTGACTCCCATACACTATATTTTCTCTCTCATTTCACTTTGTCCCTCTTCTTAAATGTTCTGTAAGGTAGCTGAGTGGCACAGCAGACAGATCCCTGGCCCTAGGAACAAGAGGCCCCGAGACCACATACTATCGCTTAGGCCCAGCATAAACCCTGCCCTACGGTCCCAGACAGGCCATCACATCCCAGCCCCTTGAACAAAGTGAAAAAGAAAATGTGTTATATCTTACCACTCTCCCCCATGGTCCACCCTCTCCCCCCTCACTCAGGTCCCCCCTGCCCCCATCCCTCTTCTCTCTCTCTTACTCTAGATGTCTATACACTTTGAGTATATCTATCTATCTATCTATCTATCTATCTATCTATCTATCTATATGCTGTTTCCTCTCCTAGCCACCTCTGATGAGAGCAAAGGTTCCTTCATTACCCCTTGCCTTTCCCCTTCCATATTATTGTAATAGCTCATTGTAATAAAAAAATCTCAATAAATGAAATATCTTACCATATTCCACCTCTCCTTTCTTTTACTCTCATTATATTTGCCTTTTAGCCACTGACTCCATTTTTGCACTATATTATATATTCAAGTTCAGCTCCTTTCTGTGCTTCATCTATAAAAGTTCCTTCTTCTACCTACTCTATAAAATTAGAAGATTCATGAGAATTATCAGTATCATTTTTCTATGGAGGAATACATGTAGATCATCATCATTATGTCCCTCATATTTCACCCTTCTCCTCCACTCTCTATGCTTCACCTGAGTCCTATATTTGAAGATCAAAGTTTCTATTCATCTCTGGCCATTCTTTTCCCCTGGAAGAGGACATTCAGTTTTGCTGGGTAGTTGATTCTCAGTCACATTCCGAGCTCATTTGCCTTCTGGAATATTATATTCCAAGCCCTATGAGCTTTTAATGTAGTTGCTGCTAAGTCCTTTGTGATCCTGACTGTGGCTCCACAATATTTGAATTGTGACCTTCTGGCTGCTTGTAATATTTTCTCTTTGACTTGGGAGTTCTGGAACTTGGTTATAATATTCCTGGGAGTTGTTTATTGTGAATCATTTTCTTGGCAAGATCAGTGGATTCTCTTCATTTCTATTTTGTCCTCTGCTTCTAGGATACCTGGGCAATTTTCCTATAGGAATTCTTTAAAAATGATGTCAAGGCTCTTTTCCTGATCATGACTTTTCAGTTATCCCAATAATGTTCAAATTATCTTTTCTGCATCTGTTTTCAATATCTGTTGTTTTTTCAATGAGATGTTTCACATTTTCTTCTAATTTTTTATTCTTTTATTTCTGAAGTATTGTGTCTTAATTTCTTGTAAAGTCAGCAGCTTCCAGAAGTTTTGTTCTACATCTGAAGGATTTGTTTTCCTCAGAGAGCTTTCTTATTTCTTTTTCCATCTGGTCAATTCTTCTTTTTAAAGTATCCTTCTCCCCAATAACTTTTTGAACTCTTTTATCCATTTGGCACAAGCTGGTTTATAACATGTTATTTTCTTCAGCATTTTATTGGATCCCCTTGACTTAGATGCTTCCTGATGTTTCTTCTATCTCTCTTACTTGATTTTCAAAATCTTTTTTTCAGCTGTCATGTCCTGAGCCCAACTTCCATTTTTCTTGGAGTCTTTAGATGCAGAAGCTTATACTTCCTCTTCTTCAGATTGAGTATTTTGATTCTCCTTGGGATTATAGACAAAGATTTTGTCAATAGGACCATTCCTCTTTTTTCTCTGTTTACTCTTTTCCCCAGCCTGTGGAGGGTATGGGGGTGCTTTCTTAGCTTTTGAGTATCATTGGGACACCCCACACACAAGGACCTCAGTGTGTGAGGCTTTGACTATTCTCCTGATTTCTGAATGACCACAAACACACCCAAATGCCATGCGACTGGGGGGGAGGTTCCTTGTTCTATTGGGGGTCCTAGACTGTGACCAAGATCTGAATGTGGTCAAAGCCCCAGAGTCCTTTTCCAGAGACAGAGAAAAGACCTAAAAAGTCTTCCTCCACTCCCCTAACCTTTGGTAGGCTGAGCACTCAGCATAGTTGCCTGCAGGCTCCTTCTTACTGACTCCTACTTCCATTTCCTGGATCTGGGCCCGCTGACTGCCAAGACCAATGCTGACTGACTATTGACACAACTGCCCTGATGGCCTGACCTTTGGTTTCACTTTGGCAGGGGTGTCCCTGCTGATCCTCCAAGTCATGTCCGATGCTCCCTGGGGTGCAGGTCAGGAAACTGCTTCTACTGCTGAGAGCCATGGCTCCCAGGCACTTGGGGGGTTGTTCCTCGAGACTGAAGTTTCTTCACTCTGGCTGGCCTCCCCTCCCCCATGGAATGGAGTTTTTCCACTATTTCCCATTGGAGAATTGCCTCATTGGATCTTTCTGTGTGTTCTGTCACTCAAAAATTTAGTTAGAGTTATAATTTTAAGATTTTTGAAATATTTGGGAGAGAGTACCTAGGAGAGGCTGTTTTCCTGCTGCCATCTTGGCTCTGCCCCACCAAGACAAATATTTTTAAAGTGGACATAGTGTTCATTCAGATTCTATGACTTTGTTGGTTTGTTTGTTTTGTTTTATTTTGTCCTTTTTCCTTCAACTGGGGATGTGGATGCTGTTTCCCATAACAGATCTCTCAGGGCTGTCCAATTTCTCTGAACTGCTGAAAGGAGCTGCATCTATCAAAGTTGATCAGCTCACAATTAATGTGTACAATAAAATCTTGGTTCTTCTCCCTTTGATCAGTAGCAATTCCTGAAATTCTTTCCAAGCTTCTATAGCGTTTGATCATTCAGGGTTTCTTATAGAACATTAGTACCTGAAAACATTCATTTACCAGAGCTTGTTCAGTAATTTCCTAATTATTGGCATCTCCTCAATTTCTAATTCTTTACTACTACAAAATAGTTTTTAATTTATATTTTGGAATATGTGGGACTTTTGACATTTTTATGTCTTCTTATGGATATAGGCCTAATATTGATATGATCAATTTTATTATTCTTTGTATTTGGTTCCATATTTATCTTCAGAATGGTTAGATCAGTTCACAACTCTACCAAATATGCTTTAATGTCCTAGCTCTCCCACAACCTCTCCAACTTTGATGACTTTAGCCAATCTGATAGCTGTGAGATGGTACCTCAAGGTTGTTTTAATTTGCATTTCTTTAATCCATAATGATTCAGAGCATTTTTTCATATGTTTATATAAAGCTTTAATTTCTTCATTTGAAAACTAGCTGTTCATTTCTTTTGACCATTTATCTTATGCCTCATAGATTTGATTCAATTCTCTCTATATTTTAGAAATGATATCATTATCAGAACCCCTAAATGTAAGAATCATTTCCCAACATTCTGATTTCCTTCCAATCTTGGCAGTATTGGTTGTATAAGTACAAAAGATTTTTTTAAATTTCATATAGTCAAAGTCATCCATTTAGCAATTTATAATACACTCTTTCTCATTTAGTCATAAATTTATCCCTTTTCTATAGATCTGACAGATAGAGTATTTCTTTATCTGTTAATTGTTCTATAGGATCACACTTTATGTCTAAATTATATACACATTTTGTGAGATGTGAGTCTATGCCTTTTTTTCAGACTATTTTCCAGTTTTCAGGGATTGCCTTTTGCCTCTTATAGTATCCACAGTGCTTAGTACAGTTCCTGGAGTGCAGTACATCCATAACAAATGTTTATTGATTCATTGATTTACATATTAAAACCACATCATATGGGATTATATTCACTGAGTACCTCAGCTTCATATGAGACAGTAGTGTGATCACAATTTTCTCTCCCTTACAGAATAAATATTAATGATGTATAGTCTGTAATTTTCAAAAGTCTACATTACTTCATAATAATAATCCTAGGTCCAGCTTTATTCTAAAATAATTCATTGTAATGGGGAAAAAGGGGAGAGAATTTGATTTATTTCCTAAGGTCTTTTATATTAAGAATCTTAAATTATATATTTTTTCCTTTCCAGGAAAGTTTAATGAAAATTCTTCCCTGGAGGAGAAGGCAAAGTCAAAAACCAAAAAGAGAAAATAACACTTCATGGAAGGAATTGGGGAGGTAATATACTGTCCATATTAACATTGGAAACCAGCCAAGGGGAGAAACTAGTTTCTCTGGTAAGTATCAAAATATTCTATTCTAAACATTTGCTCTAATTTTCCTTAGATTACATAAAATAATAGTCAAGAACAAAAAAAAATTAAAAAGAATAGGAGGGTTTGGATTATCCAGAAATTTAATTAATAAATTAAAGACTTAATTATCTTATTGATAAAAAAAGTAAGCCAAAACCATATTGTTTGTGTAGTCAATGGAATTTCTTATTTCTTATTTTAATTAAATTACTTTTGAAAACCTAGCAAAATATATAAGATAAAATCAATAAATACAGTTATATAATTTGGCTGCCATTGGCTTGGATATCTTCCATATTGTAAAATAAAAAATTAAAATCTAAATTAAGTTCTATTTAAATGGAAGATAAGTGGATGACAATTTGTCATATGATTGGATTTACTTCCAAACACCATTGAACTGTTGTACCCTCAAATCTTCTGGCTTCATTGCTCACCCCTTCTCTTCATGCTCCAGAGCAAGGATTTATTTCCTTTCCATGTTACAACTATATTTAAAAAATGTTAACATAAACTAGATCATTTACTGTATAGGTTCACAGTGACAGATACCTATTGCAGAAATTCAGTTTCTTCAACCTGGTAGTCTCAGATACCAAAGAATGGAAGGGACAAGCACTAAGAGAAAATACATTCGGAACTAACAAGGGAAATTTTATATATATATATATATATATATATATATATATATATATATATATATATATATGTATGTATATGTATATGTATATAATATATATATATATTTATGTATATATATATACATATATATATGGCATGATTTTATGAAGGATACAATAAGAAAAATCAATAGAGTAATTGATGAAGACAAACATGATATGAGAGAAGGAGAAATGAACAAAACTAGACTACAGCAAAATTAATAGAGTTAAAGTACATTGACAATAATGAACACAGAACAACAATGAAACAGGAAACAGTTTGCAGAAGTTCTGATAAAGATCAGAAGAATAATAAAAGAATAAAATGAAATTAATCATAAATAAGTCAGGTAATAGATCTCTCAAGGATCAAATAAAATTATCTTAGTTAACAAATAATGAAATTTATATATATGATAGAAACATTCCTCATAATACTTTCTTTTGAAGAAGAATTACAAAATTGGATAGCAATGAAATGTCATATTTGAAATATAACAGTAACAAATTTGAATATGGAATTTATAATATAATCCACAGATGAGAAATGTTCTAAAAAATCATTAAAACAAACCTAGAGACATCTAGTCAAGATGACAGCGAGAAGCCATGCACTATTTTAAGCTCTCTTGGCTTTCTCTCAGAATTGATATGAATCAAGCCTCTTATCAGAGTTTGGAGCTACAAACCCCCAAAAGAACAGAGTGGAACATTCTACAGCAAGGTGTGTCATGGAGATGGGAGAGCCTGGGGACCCAACTCACCAATGGCAGGGTGAAGTGGAGAACTAACCTGAGATCCTTGGCTATGTGAGTGCAAAATTTTTCTGTGCACAAGGTGGGTGAACTGGGAGTGCTTCAGCATGATTTCCCAGGACAAGCACTGGACCAGTACAACTGGTCTGAACAAACCATCATGTTAGCCCCCAGGTATTCCCAGAAGAGCCCCTGGCATTACAATGGAAGGGATTGAGTTTCTCATTAAATAGCACACAGAGCGCTCCAGGTGTTCACACCTTTCTCTAAGATTCTGGTGTAAGCATCCCACTTTCCTAGTACTAACTTTTCAGAGACAACCTCTATTGTCTCCAATCCTGTTGGCCTAACCCAGGGACTAGGTGGTGGGTGCAGACAGACCAGGTATAGCCAGCCCAGGTATAGCTGCAGATATAGGGCTTAGGCAGCTGACATTTGCAACACAGATAAACCAGTGAGAACTACTGGCATTCCTTATTGATTGGTCCACTGAGTACTCCCTGCCATTCCTAATATCTATGGTTCCAGGCAAGTAAGCAAGTCTCCAGGGTTCTCAAAATCAAACAACTGTCAGCAAGATCTCCCCTTCACTAGACCCTAGGGATAAATAATAAATCACAAGAACAAGAAAGATCAGTGAAAAGCAGGGTCTATTGAGTGATATCTTGGAGATAAGGAGGATAGAAAGGATGCTATATGTGAAGCTTCAGAGGAGAATATAAATTTGTCTTTAGTCTAGAAAGATTTCTTGGAAGGGCTCAGAGTGGTGTATAAAAATGAAATGGAAGGGCGGCTACATGGCACAGTAGATAGAGCACCAGCCCTAGACTCAGGAGTACCTGAGTTCAAATCCGGCCTCGGACACTTAATAATTACCTAACTGTATGGCCTTGGGCAAGCCACTTTACTGCATTGACTTGCAAAATCTAAAAAAAATGAAATGGAAAAATTGGGAAAGGAAATGCAAGAGAAAAATTAATATTTTGCAAAAAAATTATAGAACAAAATAAATCTTTTAAAAATAAAATTGGACAAATGCAAAAAGAAAATAATTTCCTCAAAACCACAACTGGCAAATGGAGAAAGATAGCACTTTTAAAAATACAATTAAACAAATGGAAAAGGAGATGCAAAAACTAAATAGAGAAAATACTTTCCTGATAGAGAGGGAAAAGTGGAAGCCAATGACTTCATGAAACACCAAGAATAGAAGAAAATGTAAAATACCTCATTGGTAAATCAACTGCCCTGGAAAATAGATCTAGGAGAGACAGTTTAAGAATCATAAACAAAGAGACTGGAAAGCATTCTTTAGGAAAGAGTTAAGGAGAACTAATCTGATATCCTAGAATTAAAGGATAAAATAGTCATTAAAAGAATCTATCGATCCCCTCCTGAAAGGAATCCGAAAATGAAAAGACTGCTATTCAATAAAATTAAACTGCTTGCTTCACTACCTTGGGGGAAGATTCTTGTAATTGTTGAGAATTGTAACTATATTAGAAGGAATATACTTAGGTTGAAGGTATGGACATCCATGGTATGTGCATGACTTTAACTGAATGATTAAAAAAATAGAACATTAGAAAAGACCCAGCAGCAAGAGATAGAAAGAGAAATTTGATTTAACATAACTATAGACAACATGAAATACTTGGAAGTCTACCTGCCAAGGTAGACTCAGAAATATTATGCAAACAACTATAAAAACACAAAAACACTTCACACAACTAAAATCAGATCTAAATAATTGGACAAATGTCAACTGCTCATTGGTAAATTGAACTAACATGATAAAAAATATAATTATACCTTAATTAAATTACTTATTCATTGCCATACCAATCAAACATCCAAAAATTACTTTATTGAGCTAGCAAAAATAATAACTGAATTCATATGGAGGAACTAGATATCAAGAATATCAAGGAAATTAATGAAAAAGTGCAAAGTAAGATAACCCAGGGATACCAGATATAAAATTATAACCAAAAATATCAGTCATCAAAATTGTTTAGTATTGACTAAGAAACAGAGTAATAGATCAGTGGAATTGATTAGGTAAAAAAGAAACAGTAGTAAATGATTATAGTTAAACAGCTGTTTGATATACCCAAATATTCCAGTTTATCATATATGAACTCATTCTTCGATAAAGGCTTCTGGGAAAACAGGAAGGCAGTACGACAGAAACTAGGCATAGACAAACATCTCACCCTCTCTACTGAAATAAAGTAAAAAATGGTCATAGAATTTAATTAGAAAAGGTGATATC